>NC_134486.1:368866235-369108735 GCF_040206685.1 Ascaphus truei
ATAGCAAGGCAGAATTTTGTTCTAAACAAACAGGTAAAAAATATCACATAAATTAATTTATCAATTGTGATACCACTTATGTGGTGTACTTGTTAAGTTGCGGGTGCGGTAAACAATATATAGGAAGGACTATAAGAAATCTTAAAGTTCGTATCCTTGAACACTTAAGGTTGATTATAAAAAAAGATATTAACCATCCTGTATCCCAACATTTTAGTAATTGTAGCATGGGCGATTCTACCAACATGTCCTTTATGGGCATTGAGCATGTGCCGAACCCAACTAGAGGGGGCAACAGATTGAGTATTTTGAATAGAAGAGAGCTTTACTGGATATTCACTCTTCAAACCCGTATCCCGTATGGTCTAAATTCAGACTCGGATATAGGTTCTCTTCTATTCGATACTTAAGCTCTGTTGGCAAACCACGAGGCACCGGGAGGGGGGTGGGGGTCAGCCCGCGTCCCGTATGCCCGACGGGGCACCGGCCTGTTCCTACCCAGCACTGGATCTCCCCACCTGCAGCCTGCCGACTCTGCCAGCCACCCCCATGGGTTGCGTGCCTCTGCCAGACCCCCTCTCCCCGCATGCAAAACCCCCTGCCCCGACCACTATTTCCCGCCGGACGAAAGGGGAACCTGAACCCCTCGGCGTCCGCCACGGCCCCACGCTAGCCTCCCGAAAAGGAGGGGGGAGGGGGGGTCCATCCCGCGCTACGCTCCCAATCGGAGAAGGGAGGCCCCCCCCGGGGAAGGGGTCACTTACATGGCCGAGCCCTGGAGAGTACGGGGAGAGATCCAGCTGGAGGCCCTTTCAATTCGCTGGCGGGAGACAAAGAGGACTCGCCCCCGCCAGCTTGGCCTTAAGAAGCCACAGTTGGCCCTCCCCTGGACAGGGGAGAGCGATGCGGGGGCGGGCCAGAGGGGGGAAGGCCGCCCCCCCTGGTCATGAAACCCCCCCGCCTATAGCTGGTGGGGGGGTCGCTTTCTGGTTGTGTGTTTGGATGTAAGTCCAGATGATGTGCCTGGCTGTTCATATGTTGCCATCATCAAGCTTTTAGAACCTTTGCTATCAATATAATCACTCTTTCAAAAATCGAGGTGTCGGGCCATTTGGTTGAGATGGGAAAGGCAGAGAAACAGGTCCAGAAACAAGGCTCCCCACAGGAGAGACTCTTTGTTCTCTGAGACACGGTGGAGCCTACCCAACGAGAGGTATGGGGCTGGCAAGGGGAAATTCCCATTGGCAAATTTGAATTTTCCAATCGTCAGCTACATGAGCCCCAAGATACGCCACCTCCTCTGACAAATGCAACCGGCCCAGATTCCCACTTGTGAGTGGTGGTGGCACTACGATCCGTGCGCTGGTTGGTTGACAGTACCTATTCCATGTTAGACATAGGACACTGAAGTATATGTAAGGGCCTGATTAGAGAACAAGACCATCTTGATGATTCCTAGGCTTGGTTCGGTGAAGCAGAGGTGGACTTTTCGCAATAGCAAAGCAATAGGCACTGACGTGCCAGAGAAGCCTAGCCAAGCTGAGGACAAGTGCTAGGAACGTAGCCAAGGTCTGATACGAACAAAGGATGTGGAGCAGATCCCAGACCACAGTTAAGCGTGTTATACCCTATATTTTGTGTTTCATTGTATGCCTGCTGGTTTTACCAGAATAATCCCGATTTTATTCCTCTACTGTGTCCTGCCGAGTGAATTGATCCTGGAAGGTAAAGGTGTTAAAAGTACTGGTCTCCCGTGACAGTCATATTTAAGGATAAGATGTTTTTTGAATATAGAGTCTCTGATGAAATTTGCAATGTTATGATTGCAGGCTAAAGTGAATTGCTCCCAAACTTTTTGAGGCTAAAAGTTGTTATCGTTAATGCGAATTTTCAAACTTTTGTGAAAGTTCAAACAAAACATTGGCAAGTGTGCACATCTCTATTAATGCCCAATATAACAATCTTAATTTTTCCATATATGCATTAATACATACTACTACAGTACTGTATGTATTTATAGGTTGTACAATGCACATACAGCACATTTAATAAAATATTAGGCTTGGGTCAGAACTATTAATTTAAGAATATCGGAATGTGGCTATATTTAATTCAGCACAATTTTATCAACCATAAGAGTCGTGAGGGACATTTTTCTTGAGTTGTAAAGTATGTGTATTTCATTTTATTTATACAACAAGAGAGAAAAAGGTCCCAAAAGCTACAACCAATATGACAAATGATTTAGTACATTAATATGTATTTTATCTATATTCTTCCCTCATAAATATGGGTTATTTAGTTCAATATTTTGGAGAAAATATTTTAAGGCTACAACCACATCACAGTAAAACATTTTAGTAGGTCCTACACTAACAATAGCATACTATCTTATGTAGTTCTTCCACTGCATAGAGAGATGATTAAACAAAAATGCTGAAGTACAGCATGGGGTGTGTGACATACATGTGGTGCCTAAAGCTTAATAGCTTATTAAGAGATGTCTTCCACCCCAGGGGAGGAGAAGAGATGTATCTGCTGCTGCTGCTGCTGCTGTTACAAGCATAGGAGGTATACTGTATATATATATTTTTACACCCTTTACCCTTTTTAAAAAGATTCTTTTTGCACTATAATTATTAGTGCACTTGTGTCTTTTAACCTGTTTTAACTGCACTGTGGCTCATACATAGCACATATAGTACTTCTTAAATACAACCCTTTAGGCACCGCAAATATGCCATGCACCCCATGCAGTTGGTAGCGGGATTTTATTTTCTTTCTACGCAGTGGAAACAATTCTGTACATAAGACAGTATGATATTGGTAGTGTAGAACCTACTGAAATGGGTTTACCGTGATATGAAGTTTAAAATAATTTGGCCAATGTATTGAACTACAGTAAATGACCCATATTTATGATGAAAGAATATAGATAAAATACATACTAATATACTAAATAATTTGCATATTGTATGCAGTATTGGGGCCTTTTTGTCTCTTGCTGGATACATTTTGGTCACAAACCCGGTAGCACTCCAAATGACACAAATATATATGCAATGTAGTGGTTTTGGGTTTCGAGCTTGCTAAGACTGTGGGTATCATTTTATTTTATAGATATATATATTTTTTATCAATAATATACAGTAGACAGTGCTTTATCAGATATACATTAGAATTAGAGATGGATGAGTCTGGCTGTGCAAAATTCAAGCTTTCAAACTCGCATGGCTCATAGTAACCCGAACCATGGCTAAGGTCTTTCTTCCCTTGTCCTGTTTTTGCTCGAATTTTGCTTGGATGCGAAAATTATGCTCCAAAGTTCTATAGCAAACATAAAAACTGACAATAGAAAAATGAATCTATGCCACGGAAAAACCTTACAATCTTAAAATTATAATATAAAACTTAGAGCAAAGAAAAAGAAAAGAAAATGATAAAGAACAAAGAAAGCATTGTTTTGGGCAGAAATCTCGGGCACAACAAGCTGTTATAAGCTAATGCATAGTTACAGAATTATATATATATATTTACAAATATAGATCCACAAGTAAATTCCCACTCGATTTAACACGTAATTGTACGTACAGTATACTTACACATACGGATAAACTGAAACAAACACACTGATTCTTATTTGCCCCCTCAGTACTGTACATCTGTGGTCTGGATGTCAATTTATAGAGTTTTGGTGACACCCTCCCAATCTGCTACAGTACTTTATATTTAGGGAGGGTGAAAAATAACAGTAGCTTGGAATATCTAAGAAAGGATAAACTGATGGAGCTGTGCTATTATATTATGCTACGCATCATTTCTCAAGCCTATCTGAAATGGCCCATGCAATAAAATGTTGTAATCAATTCAAGTTATAATTTACATTTCAGAAAATAAAGCAAATAGGTTTAATAATTTGATTATGATGGCCACCAGATGATTATTCCCATCAGCAAGACTGATTTGTGAAAATAAGAAAGGTAACTCCATGCTCCAAAAAACATGCATTGCATTGAAAGAACAATTATCAGGAAGAAAATAGAAATATGATCTTGTACAATATTCCTTTAGTTATCAAAACGTTTTCCAGGTAAGTAGAGCTAGTTGACCACTGTACTGTAACTTAGACCAGTTCATCAAAATGCAACTACTAATAGGCAAAAATGAGCAGTCTGTTATAATATACATCACACTTTAATTCAAACTCTACCCATATGATAATAACATGAGAAGAAGTAAAAGTGGTCAGCTCACAGAACAATGCTTCCTACAGTACAAATGAAACATCAAAAAGTACATTCCCATGTAACAGATCACACTGTTAAACTTGCTAGAATGCTGTTTCTCAAATATTTTTGGACCTAAAACTTAATTAATCTTTCATGAATATTCTCTCTTCTAGACTTAAGGAAATTGGATACCGTATTATCTGCACAATCTGCAGCAAAACTCTTTACTTTAGAAAAATTTAAATGTGTTCCTCTTGTAGATTACTACTGACGTCTAAAAGTGTCCCTTGAAATTTCCTTTGTCAGACGGCGAGGAGAAAATATGGTAGCTTAATTGAGAAATGTTGGGATCAGCAACTTGTCTTCTATTTGCAAAACATTTCAATCAGGCGAAGCCTTTGTTAACAACCCTGAAGCGTATGGCTATGATGCTATTATATGCAGCTGAAATGTCTTTCGTAGGAATTATTGCAAAGTGTAGAGGCACTTTAAATGATGAGACCTTTGGGCTCAATGCTTGCTCAATGACTTACAGATCATATTCACTCTGTTTATTAGTTAATCTTTTTTTACTGCACTGCAAAAATTGAATTTTAAGCGGAGGCAATGTTCCTCTTACATATTGGCTCATCAGAAAAGAAGCAGAGCATGAGTGGAAGAACAAATTCGAAGCTTGATAGTCTAGTTTTCCTGTGCACTGACACAGAATGAAATTTATTGTAAACAATGAAGAACTGTAAATAAATAATGACCATAACTAGAAGCCTAATATTTAAAAACTCCAATTCAATCTGCTCTAAGATTTTACAAGTTAACTAATATTTCTGATTTAGTCCATTTCCTTATTAACATGCATGACTATCAGTATAAGAAAGGGACTTCTCTGTTGAAAGGTTTGCTTTTTTACATAAAAGGTTCATATAAAAAGAAAAGAAAATCATGTTCTCTAAAGGTATGTTTACAAATTGCTAATGGTATTGTAATCAGGTCATACACTTTGCCTGTACTTTTGTATTATGATCGGAAGTTTTTTTTTTAGTAATATGCAAATGTATTATAAAATGAGTGATTTATGCAGATTCCCCTTCAGCTAACTAATTTAAATAAACTATTGTAAATAAATGGTTGAAATGGGCTTTTTTTCAATGTGTTTGTTAAAATATACTCGAGGGAGCATCTTTACAAGTAAAGCTCAGAGATGGTCATATGACATAATCCTTTATTGAAAGAGAATTTGATGGGACAGCCCTCCAGCTGAAGTTGTAGAAGCCAATACGGTCAAAGATTTAAGAAATAATTAAGTCTGAGTAAGTACAGTATAAAAGTATAAAAGCCCTAGGGCAAGTAGGATTACAGTATGGTTCCTGAATAAGACACAGACTGCTCAGTGTGTCTTACCTACAGTAACCTTCAGCACAGTGTGTCAAGGTTTTGCAAAGGAAGGGCAAATCTTAGAAAAATCAGATACAAGAAAAATTGGAAAGGTTTCATTGGAAAAAATTGGAATTGATTAAAGGTTTAACAAAAGCTATAATAAATATTTCCAAATTGTGCAAATACAATAATCTTTAACGTGTCATGGGCATCAACAATAGGAATAATATGAGCTTATTTATAATATCCATCTTGTTTTTTTTTCTTTTTTAGGTTTAAGTCTAAGGTATGAAGGAGATTCCACGGGCAGGGTCTGTAATAACGGATCAATAGGGATGCTCATTGGTAGCTAGAAGTAGGAGTCCAGATCTGAGGTGCAGAGAGTTCAGGAAGGAGCAGGCAGATGGGGTTGTCAGATGATCCAAGGTCAGGGCAAGAAGTAGAAATATGAGTCAGAGCAGGGAACAAGCAACAGAGTTATAGGATAAGCATGAATCAATGTCAGATTTTTGCAAGAGACAGCAGCAAGTCTAGGAGTTTCCAAGCAATAGTGAGACAGAGAACCTTCCTTCAGCAAGCTTGTTGGGAAGAATGGAAGGGCAGGACAGGTCCCTTTTTTATACAGTACATGGTGGGAATTCAGGTAGTGTAGTCAGTATAGCTGTTTACCGATGGCCTGTATAGAATGATGCAGTCCCTGACTGAGAGTCTTTACATTAACCCCCCCCCCCCCCCGCCATCTACAAGGAGGGGCATCGGTTGGATTCTGAGAGTATTAGGCATATAACTGCTTAACTAGCTGCAGTTGGCCGGTTCCCAGGACTGCTCTTCCGGACTGCAGCCCCTCCAAATCTTCCAGGTAGGACAGACGTCTGCCAACCTTTTTAACATTGCAGATCGCCTGGACCTTGAACTCAGGTGGTCCTCCGATTTGATCGCAGGTCAGGGGTCTCCACACTCCTTAGGAAAGGTGTTTGCAATGGTGGGTTTCAACAATGATACATGAAATACTGGCTGTATCATCCAGGAAGCCGATAACTGGAGACGATAGGCCACAGGGTTAATTATCTGAATGATAGAGAATGGCCCTATAAACTTTGGAGACAACTTCTTTGTGGTGTTTTTTAATGGTAAGTCCAGGGTGCACAGTCACACCCAATCACCCAATTGATAAACAGGAGCGGGCATCAGATGGCGGTCCGCAAACTTCTTGTATCTGGTTCATTCTTGATGAAATTGAATTGCTAAACTCTGGTGAATCTTTTGTGGAATAGATACTAGGGAGGAGAGAGCCAAGACAGGAGGCTATTCATGTTCAGATGGAAGCATCTTCAGTGGTATGTGAAGGTGGCAAAGAATGGACAATGGTTGGTAGACGCATGACAGGAATTGTTATAAGAGGATTCCGCGGTTGCTCGTAAAGTAGTTCACTCTGACTGGTGCGTGCTAGTAAAACACCAAAGATACTATTCCAAGGTTTGGTTCAGAAGTTCAGTTTGTCTGTTGTGAGAGCCCAACCTTAGTGCCTTTTGAATATGCAGTGATTGATAAATCTCAGACCAAAAATGTGAAATGAATTGGGATCATCCTCTGTACGTAATTATCTTAGCATGAAGGCCATGTAAATGATATACTTCAGTCTGTCCTTGAGCGGTGGGCAAACGAGGAGGTGATATGAAGTGATTAAGTTTAGATGATTGTTTAGAATAACCAGAGCACCCTCAGAGGGGAGTCAATCTATGATAACGTCCATAGAAATAGAGGTCAAGGGTTGATTAGGACAGACATCTGTCTCCCATTGTAGTAATCCTGTTGGACGTTGTTGCATTTTTTAAATTCACACAGAAGTTTCAGAGGAGTGAATGAAAAGAGCAGCATTCTGCGGAAGCTGTGGTACCCAAAAATGTCTTCTTAGTAATTTGACAGTCTTTGTGACCCTCTTGTGACCAGCTGTTATTAGGTTGTGGTACCATTAAAGGACTTGCATCTGTAATGTGTTGGAGGAGATATAGGGGCCTATGCTATAAGCGTCGGTGAGCCACTTATCGAGCACTTATCGGCCAAAATGCCTACTACTATTCAGTAAGCCTCGATAAGTGGTCAATAAAGGCATGAATCGCCAAAAATGTCAGCGTCTTTATAAAATCTTCGGGTCAGCGGCGAAAAGCCACTTAACGTCAGGTTCTGAAACTCATGCAATTATAGTAGCCTTGATTAGGTTATCAAGGCCTATCTCGGCTCTAGAATCGCGAGTTTCTCCCAAAATCATCACGCAAAGAATAGTTGGCGTGAGGCTGGTGAGAAGCTACTGAGAGGCAGCGAGACAGGACTTAGAAAAAAAATGTTTTTTTCTGCATCAGATTGATGACAGTGGTTTCTGGAGCTTATATCCATTAATCCACTAATATCAGCACTGGAGACCCCGGCATGAATCCCATGTAATAATAATGCATTTACAGTCAACTTCATTACCTTAGTGGCTAACCGCTAAGGCAATGAAGAGGTTAACCCCTCCCGCTACCCTCCAAGGGCCAAATATCCCCTTCACCCACCCCCACCACCTACAATACACACGGGTGTCCAGGGGTCCTCAGGTGGTCCCCTTTGGTGTCTGTGGGCCCTCGGGTGATCCTCGTGGGTGTCTGGGGGCCCTCAGGTGGTCCACATGGGTGTCTGTTGGCCCTCAGGTTGTCCCCGTGGGTGTCTGGGGCCCCTTGGGTGGTCCCCACAGCTCCCCCATGGCTTGCAGTACCAATTCTATGGCCAATTTTTATTTTGCAATACATTGAAATAAATGCACCCCCCCCCCCCCCACACACACACACACATACAGTACTGTAATGGGCAAAATAACTATTATCCAGATATGGATAATCGCTCATTTGCCCATTATAAAAAAAACATAAATAAAATAAAGCATAAATAAAATAAATAAAACTTTCTACTTACCCCTGCCATCATGAAGGGCATCCTTATCAGCTTACTTCAGGTCCATGTCCTCCGTTACCAGAAAGAATACAAGAATAAAAACAATCTAATGGCTAGTAAACCCTTAATCACCTTAGCGGTTAATAACCACTATATTAATTAAGGGGTTAACCTACCCTCCCCGCTACCCACCCGAGAGGCCTAACCACCCACCCCTGGACTACTATACCCACCTGTCACGGGAGACCAGGTTTATTAACACCTTTTATACCGGGATCATTTTGTAATTGTAATTTATTCCACGATTAGACATACACACAATGTAACACAGTTTGCACTGAAAACACACTTACTGGGAATGGGGTTAACAAAATAAATCTTCCTTGGAACGAAATGTTAACAACCGATGTCTGTAGGAGCCCTTTCCAATGACCATGAGGTACTTACAAAAGTCCTGGAACGCAATTCGGCATGCAATACCAGCTGCGACTGCTACGTCCCTGAAAAGCGGGACTTCGAAAAAAATTTGAGTAAAAATCTCTGAAGCCGGCTCACGTCTATTTCTCGCAGAGCATCTTTTTCGTAACTTGAATTTGCAGCTGATGGTTTGGCGCTTGGAATCTGAGGTCCTGATTGGCTTCAAGGTTTCTTATAGGTTTTAGAGTCTCATTCAGAAATAACTACAGCCAATCAGCCTGTGAGAATTCTCCTGCCAGCCTACTGTATCACCGATTTGCCAGTATACTACAGCCAGGTGGGTACCGATTTGGATTCTGCTAAGGGACATGCGCCAACCTGGCACCTCTGTCTCTTAGCATATCGAGCCCACCCGCTGTCCAGGCTCTGCAAAGTCTGGAGCAGGGCAAATGGCTGCCGGATAGCCCTTTGTTAGCCCAGCACAGGGGTACTCAAGTATAACTACAGTACTCCTCCTGTTCTAACACCTTGAAATCCCTGAGGCTTTCATCTCCAGGTCCTGAGCAGGCACAGTGACACCAAGCTTGGTAGCCATCTGGTCCCTCAGAACCATGGACTTGGAAATCCCACAGTCATATCCATTGGTACAAGCATATACATTTATTAAATAAAACCTTTAATAAAATACTCTTTGTTTATGTGTCTTGTGTTTTACCGGGTCTAAGTCTTCTGGTCTCGTGTCAGGGATAGAATAAGAATATATGTTTCCTACTCTTACCTGCCTTATCCCTGGCACACTGCAAAACCCTGACTACTTTATTCACACAATAAAAACCTTGCAGCTTTATGATATAGCTGGGCACCCCCTAAACCCCTAAACCAGGTTCAAGGTGACTTGGGCATGAATTGGGCATCCCACCTTATTCTAAGGTGCCCAGGACCATTCTGGGGATACCTTGATCCCCAATGCACTATTTAACTTTCCTGTTTATGCTGAAGCAGGGAACCCCAGCGGTGAGTCACAGTAATGTTTCCAGTGTAGGATTTTGCTGGAGCACTGTGATTCCATGTGCCTGAGAATCTTGCCTGATTCCCGGGTACATCTTTTCCCATAACTCGGGAACCCCGCTATATAGCCACAATCTGATAGAAGTTTCTACGTAAAACCCACCCTCAAACTCACAGCCTAACAATTTACGCTGGTCAGAACTCCTGGAAAGGCAAGAACACAAAAATACTGAATTGTCACATAATTTATACACAGTCTCAGTTATGCATCTACGACAGTTAGGTCCAAGAGCTGACACTCTAGGAACTTTACACATGGATCAGGGGTAACCAAGTGGGCTTAACTTTTTTTATTGAGCCTGGTTACCCCCTCATCGCCACACCACCCTCTACCCATTGATTGGCATAGTGGCACATCATACCATATAATATGACATGATAAGCCAATGGTAACCCTAATAAAAAAGCATGAAGGCCAAAAATACACAATAATAAAAGATATACACAAGCACCTAAACAGCCTAATTTAAGAAATAAAAACACTAGCCAACCAATTAAATAAATAAAAGCACAATAGCCAACCAATTAAATAAATAAAAGCACTAGCCAACCAATTATATAAATAAAGGCACTAGCCAACAAAACAATTAATTAATTTAAACCAGTAGCCAACAAAACAAATAATTAATTTAAAATGCTAACCAATCCAAAAATGTACTCAAAACAAGCCATCCAAATTCAAAACAATTGAATCCAAACAATAAAAACCAAATAGAAAAAATGACAATCAACTCAAAACAAGCATTTGCTAAAAAAAAAATGCATTGGCTGTCACTGTATTGATCTGTACCCTAAAGGAGCACAGATTAATACATTATCAGTTAATGGGCAATCACAAGCATAAAAATAAATAAATACAATGAAAAAACCTGAAAAAAAGACATTTACATACATTCAATATTGTACTTACCTTTAGAAGTCTTCACCCTCCGAATTCCTTGATAAAATTTGGACAAATGGTTGCAAAGGGCTAGTAGGCAAACAAATGTGCATGGAAGAAGATACCAATATAAACTCTCTAGTAATGTGGGAAAGGATAATTACAGAGGTGCCAGCCTTTATTCTAAAACCTCGCCTGGCGTACTACTCTGAATTCTGGGTCATGATGCGCTATGTTTTCAAACCGTATGGCAATTGACTCGGGTTTCAATCGGGTACAGAAAATTGCATTTTAGCGTTGTCTGCAATACCGTCTAGAAACTCAAGTGGGCGATCGCGAGCTGTTGTCTTAAAAATGTAATAGCATTTCAACCTACTGTACAGCCATACAGTTCTGCAAGTCTGTGTGTACAGTAATTGTAATTTGAAGATTTATATTTGAAGCAGAGATTAACGTTACGAGTTCATACTGTATACAGTAGTCTGAGGCTCCTTAGCCATACACATTAAAAAATATGAGGACACATACTGTACTGTATACAGGATAATAAAGGGAAAAGAAGTGCAGTATTACATTCCGAATATAAAATATTTTTTCCGCTCATGCGGATTGGAACCTTGCTAAAACGCATACTGCATGCGTCTTCACATTTCTATATATATTATTTATTAATCAATACTTTTGCTAGGCTTGCTCTTCTTTTCATACTGTTTTTATTATATGCGCATGCGTGTACGTCTCATTGGAAGCTTGTTGAAACGCATATGCGTATCATCACATTTAGGCGCATGCGATTATGACTTCTCAATCAATGTGAATTCCAAGTTTGAAAAAAAAAAAAAAATTTGTGCTATCAACGGATTAAGCAGTACATTGCAAGGTGGGAAACCACACCTCCCCTGACACACCACGGGCTTCTCCTGCACTGTCCATATACAATAGAATACTTCCTTAGCTTCTCTAATTAGTAGTTGGGCAGCAAAAGGGAAAGATGCCTTCTTTGTGTGAACAACAAAATTACCTTTTAGGTCCTAGTCGGTGCCAGGGTGTATATTCTTATAGTGCTTCTGCTACTTCAAAATGTACCTGTGCTAGTGCATTGCAGCTTTAAGAACATAAATAAACTGTATACTTCTACTCACCCTCTCACTGATAAGGTTTTTCCTCAAACATTGTCCACCAACACAGCATTTGCAAAAGACTGTGCTAAACACTATGCAATTTGTCACCAGCATACTACAATAGACTAGTAATGTCAGTGCTGAAATGTACCTATGGTTACTTCCTTTCCCTTCTACTGAGCAAAAGCCAAGAGCTAATTCTGTTTCTTTGAGCAGTGGCTCTGCTCTCCCGCCCCTGTATTGGCTGCATTATGATTGTTTACATACCTCAGAGTATAAATGACAGGCAAGTTTACTTGCAAATGTATATAACGGGTAAATCAATGACTAACCCACCAGGCGCTAAGAAATGGTACAGTCCTGCTGATTAAATTAATATATTCATGGGAAATAAGCATGGTCAACCCAAGACAGAATAAGTATAATGTGCGTGATATCTCTTCTAGCAACTGGCTCTCTGCGAGCACCAAAAGAGTTGAGATAAAAAGACTCACGTGGCTGACTTTGGGTTTTTTTGACACTGTGCCTGTCCTCTCTGGAATGATGTAGCTGCTCCTGCTAGCAGATCTCGGCATGATGTAGCATAAATGTTGGGACAGATGTGGCGCCCCAGCAATGTGGAACGCCAATGTCCTCTTTACCGCCAACCCTGCATCCACTCCGGCGCGGTGGGTGGTCACCTGACCGGCGGCATCAGCAAGGCTTCCGGGTTCATCCACAGGAACAGCAAGTGATCTCCAGCAGCTCGGCGTGCAGGCGATGTAGACAGCACTGCAGAAATCCTCCCAAGGGGGGTATGATCGCCGCACAGCCGCAATGAATCAATGAAGGCTGATGTGTGAATGTAGAAAAAGCTTTATTCTCACACGGTGCAAGCGAATCCTCTAACGCGTTTCAGCCTGCAAGGCCTTTGTCAAAGAGTGATCCGCTTGCATAAAAGACACCCAGTTATAGTCTGTACAGATTGCCACACCCGTATACCTTGCCCAATGAACAAGCAACAGGTGCATACCATCAGACACCCACAACCTTGATGTCAATTAAAATATAACGCAATAAAATGACCACATAATTATCATCACCATTATGTATGTATCTGATAACCCAGACAATGTGTATAATAATAAGAAAAACAAAATAATGTGCTAATTATGTGGTCATGGTTAAAAACAAAGAATTATATAAATGCACCCAATGTGTTTTGTTAAAGCAGTAAATTCATTATATTATTGTACTCATATACCCGATTGCATGGAATAAATTGTATACAGAGACAATGAGATATTTTCAAAACCGATATTACCCCTAAGGGGTAAAGGAAAATTGGTAACCATATAAGTGATCACATATTTACAATCAATAATACAGTCCATAATGACAATACAAAATGATAAATCTATCAACACATGGTTAATGGGTATGTTCTAAAACCTTAAGTTAATATAAGGAGGGAACAAGCAGGGGAAAGGAAGGGGGGGAGGTGAGGGGAAAGGGAACAAGGGAGGGGGAAGGGGGGGAAAAGGAGAGGGGGGAGAGGGGGGAGGGGGAAGGGGAGAGGGGGAGGGAATAGGAGGGAAGGGGGAGAGGGGATGGGACGGACCGTGGGTGGGGAGGAGGGGGGGGAAGGAGGAAAGGAGGGAGGGGGAAAGGGGAGAGTGGGGAAAGAAACAAAGAGGATGAAGAACCGGAGGATATAATATAATATTATATAATATATATAATATAATATAATAAGGATATAAATAAATCAGTCATGAAGAAAATGCTTCAGTTCCCATTCCACATTTATACCATACGGTTGCAAAGTGTTAAGAGAAAAAATCCATGACATTTTCCTTTTGTTTAAACGGTTCAATCTGTCACCTCCTCTTACATGAGCAGCATGTGTTCTGCACCAAAAAATGTGAAATTCTTTAACCCGCCAAGCGGACATTGGGAGAAATGTTTAGCTACCGGGTGGAATAAATCATGTTTGTTTATCAGTCTGATATGCTCAGAAATTCTAACATACAATGATCTGACAGTTCGCCTACATATCTGAAATTGCACCCACATGTAATCACGTAAATGACATGGGTGGTTTGACAGTTGATAAATGTGTTGATCCTGTGTTTACTGTTAGGAAACAGTGTGTGTATTCTTTTAGTAGGAGATGCGTACTTGCAGTACTTGCAAAATCCACATTTGAAAAATCCCTTCGGAATATTACCTATACCTGATTGTTTGGATTGAAACATACTTCTAGATATGGACGTGGCTAATGTATTGGCCTTTCTGAATGCGAACTTGGGACCTGATCTAGTGTATAATTCCAAATCCGTGTCCAGTTTGAGTATGTTCCAGTGTTTTGAAATTATTTGTCGTATTTGTGATGCTTGTTTGCTGTATTTTGTAATAAACAGTGGACTATCAGTAAACATCGTATTTTTGACGTTATCACTTTTTTGGTGTGTTAGTAGATCAACCTACTGGTCTTTCCCAGAAATAGACCTGGCCTTTTTCATAGTCATCGCATTAATGAGAAAAAAATGTTGACAGATGATATTGATATATTAAAAAAAGAATTGTTTAGATTCAAAGACATGGAGAAATTACCCCACAATGACAAAATATTACTACAAAATATTGAAAGAATGGAGAAGGGAGTCATAGCTAAAAATCAGGACAAGTTTTCCAGGGATAGAGCTGACTATGAAAAAGGCCAGGTCTATTTCTGGGAAAGACCAGTCCCTATACGAGATTTCTCTAGGGGTAGGAATCCCTCACATTCAACACCACGCAGGTGGTCTTCAGAGGAGGAGGTAAATGTTCAGAAATCCAATACCAGGTCAATCTTGAAAAGACCTTATATAGAACGCAGACCGAGTTTTGAAACTGATTCTTCAGAAAATGCTGACAGACCCTCTGTGTCTTTCTTTGCACAAGATAAATATACTAATAGAGATCAAGAGGGCGGTTATTTTGATAAAACATACATGTCTAATCCTAGAGAGGAACATACTGTACACGAACCAGTCATTCCAATATAGAGACTGCACAGTCAAAAAACTCAAAAAATGTAGGAGGGGCAAAAAGAACAGAAACAACTCACGGAGCAGACAGCAAGAGGAAGAAGTACTCTTAAATCCTGTATTAAACAATGTAATTAACATTTCTGACACCGTTCTCACATCATCTCAAGTGTTATTGTTAAACAAGGGCCTTAATTATGCTCCTCATGAGAATTTTGATCTGTTTACAACTATAATTGATCTTCAAAAATATACTAGGAAATGGGCCCTGAAAAAAACTGTTTGCAAGAAAAACAAACATTACAACATCTATGAATACTAACTCTGGGATTGATGATGAGAATGGTGTTATTTGTAATAGAAATGTTTCTTCCTTTGCAGAAACTGCATTTAATTTTGACATGCAGTCTCTTTATGAAGAGGGACATACTGAGGCAATTGTGGAACCCCCTTTTTTTGGTCATACAGATTCTAATCTCAGGAAACGTTCATCCTTTATTCCCAACAACACTAAAGGACCCTGTTTATCAACCTTTGAACGTTTGGTAAATAGGGATTTAAGGACATTGTCTATAGGTTACTCCTTTTCTAATGCATTTCCCATTTCTGATAATCTTACACCACAGGAGAGATTGGATCTAGATGAACTGAAGAAAAATAAAGATATTACTATCAAAAATGCCGACAACGGGGGAGCCATAATTGTACAGTCGTCCAGTAGATATAGGGATGAAGCTCTAAGACTACTGAGCAATTCTGATTTCTATGCTAAACTAAAAACAGATCCCACCAAAATGTTTCTCTGTGAGCTCGACAAGCTTCTTGAATTGGGTGACATACTATATGTCATAACGAATAAAGAAAGACAGTTCCTGGCGTGTGAGTTTCCCATTGTCCCCGTGTTCCACCATCTCCCAAAGATCCATAAATCATTGGAGAACCCTCCGGGGTGACCTATTGTATCCAGTATTGGATCTTTGGGAGATGGTATTTCGCGTTATGTGGATAAATTCCTTCAGCCTATTGTAAAAACTTTACCGTCATTTATAGAAGACACCACAGCACTGTTGGTGTCTCTAGGGGACATTGTTTGGAAGGAAGGATACCGATGGGTCACCATGGACGTCACATCACTGTACACTATCATTGAACATCAACACGGCCTTCGGGCCATTTATCACTACCTTCAACTTTCGTCACTATCCACGGCACAGATCACTTTTATTAACGATGCTATTCTTTTTTTACTAACACACAACTATTTTCTCTTTGACTCACAATTTTTCTTACAAAAACAAGGCACAGCTATGGGGACTTTTTTTGCACCCTCATATGCTAATCTCTTCATGGGCTTATGGGAATCTGTACACATTTATGGTAGCACTAATAAGTTTCGTTCAAATATTATTTATTATAAACGTTTAATTGATGATTTGATTTTCATATGGGATGGTGATCTTGATAGTATTCACTCTTTTATTCACAATATTAACTCTAATAATCTGAATTTTCACTTCACATTTGAAACTAATATTAAGAAGATTAATTACCTTGATGTGACTATCCATGGTCATCCAGCAACAGGTATACAAACAGACATTTTTACAAAACCCCATGCCAGGAATTCATATCTGCATACAGATAGCAGTCACCCAAAAGCATTGATTCGTGGATACCGAAAGGACAGTTTATGAGGTACAAACGCCTTTGCTCTAACCGAGAAACATTTTTACAACATTCCAAAATATTGGGTTCCAAGTTTCTATCGAGAGGATATACCCAAGAAAATGTGGATTCGGCATTTCTGAATGCTGACTCTATGGATCGAGTTGATCTACTAACACACAAAAAAAGTGATAACGTCAAAAATACGATGTTTACTGATAGTCCACTGTTTATTACAAAATACAGCAAACAGGCATCACAAATACGACAAATAATTTCAAAACACTGGAACATACTCAAACTGGACACGGATTTGGAATTATACACTAGATCAGGTCCCAAGTTCGCATTCAGAAAGGCCAATACATTAGCCATGTCCATATATAGAAGTATGTTTCAATCCAAACAATCAGGTATAGGTAATATACCGAAGGGATTTTTCAAATGTGGATTTTGCAAGTACTGCAAGTACGCATCTCCTACTAAAAGAATACACACACTGTTTCCTAACAGCAAACACAGGATCAACACATTTATCAACTGTCAAACCACCCATGTCATTTACGTGATTACATGTGGGTGCAATTTCAGATATGTAGGCGAACTGTCAGATCATTGTATGTTAGAATTTCTGAGCATATCAGACTGATAAACAAACATGATTTATTCCACCCGGTAGCTAAACATTTCTCCCAATGTCCGCATGGCGGGTTAAAGAATTTCACATTTTTTGGTGCAGAACACATTGCTGCTCATGTAAAAGGAGGTGACAGATTGAACCGTTTAAACAAAAGGAAAATGTCATGGATTTTTTCTCTTAACACTTTGCAACCGTATGGTATAAATGTGGAATGGGAACTGAAGCATTTTCTTCATGACTGATTTATTTATATCCTTATATCCTCCGGTTCTTCATCCTCTTTGTATCTTTCCCCACTCTCCCCTTTCTCCCCCCCCTTCTTTCCCCCTCCCCCCCCTCCTCCCCACCCACGGTCCGTCCCATCCTCTCTCCCCCTTCCCTCCTATTCCCCCCCGCTCTCCCCTTCCCCCTCCCCCCACCTCCCCCCCTCTCCTTTTCCCCCCCTCCCCCTCCCTTGTTCCCTTTCCCCCCACCTCCCCCCCTTCCTTTCCCCGGCTTGTTCCCTCCTTATATTAACTTAAGGTTTTAGAACATACCCATTAACCATGTGTTGATATCATGTTGTATTGTCATTATGGACTGTATTATTGATTGTAAATATGTGATCTCTTATATGGTTACCAATTTTCCTTAACCCCTTAGGGGTAATATCGGTTTTGAAAATATCTCATTGTCTCTGTATACAATTTATTCCATGCAATCGGGTATATGAGTACAATAATATAATGGATTTACTGCTTTAACAAAACACATTGGGTGCATTTATATAATTCTTTGTTTTTAACCATGACCACATCATTAGCACATTATTTTGTTTTTCTTATTATTATACACATTGTCTGGGTTATCAGATACATACATAATGGTGATGATAATTATGTGGTCATTTTATTGCGTTATATTTTAATTGACATCAAGGTTGAGGGTGTCTGATGGTATGCACCTGTTGCTTGTTCATTGGGCAAGGTATACGGGTGTGGCAATCTGTACAGACTATAACTGGGTGTCTTTTATGCAAGCGGATCACTCTTTGACAAAGGCCTTGCAGGCTGAAACGCGTTAGAGGATTCGCTTGCACCATGTGATAATAAAGCTTTTTCTACATTCACACATCAGCCTTCATTGATTCATTGCGAATGTGCGGCGATCATACCCCCCTTGGGAGGATTTCTGCTTGTTTACTTGCAACACTCACCACAGTCTTCTCTCCTGCACAGCTGGGAGACTCTCTCCGCCGGTTATAACGCGGTCCGATTGGGTGGACCCAGAGCACCGCATTATAACTGGGATCAGCTGTATATAAATATATTTGTAGGTATAGGAGGGGGGGTGTACTGGGAGGGGGTAGGTGTAATGGGAATGATTGATGTCTATGGATTTGAAATACATTTTTGTAATGATTAAGATGTTTAAATTACTAGAGGGAGATTAAAGAATGGCATTGAAAAAATTCTAATTTGAGGATGCATCTTTGGCTCACGATGGCGATGTACATGTATAATTGTCACAGGAGAAATTTTCACAGGAGAATTAAAACATTGTTTATAGAAAAGACACAAAATCAAAAATTATATTCAACCCTTATGGTGCCATAGTTTTTAAAGTGTATATTTTTAAGGATTCTCTTTGTGATATTTTTTAAATATAATCTCCAATTACATTTTCTATCCCCCAGAATTTTAATTTGCTCGTGTCACAGTTGTATTTTAATCTAAAATGGTTTTAGACGCTATGGTTCTCGAGTCCCTTTCAATATTTCTAATGTGTTCGCCTAATTTATTTTTTCATTTTCTTTTTGTTCGTACTACATACTCTAGTTTACAGGTGCCTTTGAGTAAATAGACCACCCCAACAGTCTTGCATGTTACTGTATGTTATTTTTTATTTTTATATTTTTGGGAAGATTAGTTGAATAACATTCTTTCTATTTTTCACTTGTTGTGTATTATTTATTTTACATGCTTTGCAATTGAGGCACCTATGAAATCCTCCACTGCCTGTTGTAAAGCAGCATTCCATTTTCTCACTAGCTAGGCAGCTGGGTACCAATTTGTTTTTAATGTTTGGGGCACGTGAAAAAAATCACTCTTGGATTCTCTGGGATGATCTGTTTTAGCCACCCATCGGTCTGCAATATGTGCCAATGTTTTTTTTTGTTTTTTTTAAAAGTATTTTAGTAATTTTGGTGGATTGCTTGCTATATTTGGTGATGAACAGAATCATTTCACAGTTTTTGATTTCTTCCCTTGGTCTTGTCTTGTATACTAACATCTCATCTCTTTTTATTTTTTTCTGCAGAGCTTCTTCAATTACCTCCTTTTTGTATTTCATCTGAATAAATTTGTCGTACATAGGTTTGATCTGTTTTTTATAATCTTCAGTCTGAAATCATCCTGGGGTATGTTCCTCAACAGGATTCTTTATGACTACTGCTTGCTAGTAGGTAGTTTTTACAATATACTTATTTGAAAAATGTTCTGGTGTGTATTTGGCCCCCATCGATACAAACCTCAATAACTAAAAATTCAATATTTTTCTTACTTATTGTATGTGTAAATTGTACGTTACAAGTATTTCAGTTTATATATTTGAAATATTCTTCCAGAGGCCCTACACCTCCTCTCCAGACGATGAGCACGTCCTCTATATAGCAGCCCCAGAGCACCAGGCATGTGTCACAGCTATTGTTGGACCAATTAAATTGGTCCTCCCACCAACCAATGAATAGGTTGGCATAGCTGGGTGCAAACCTAGTTCCCATGGTGGTGCCCTGCATTTGTAATTAAAAATCACCCTCAAACCAGAACACATTTTGTACGAGGATAAATAAAATCCCCTGGACAATAAAATTGATTTGGTCTGGATCTAATTCTCTGAATTTGTTGAGGCAATATCTAGTCGCATTACATCCTTGCTGGTGATTGATGCAGGTATATAAGGACATAACATTGCACGTTGCTAGGATAAAATCCTCCTCCCACTGTAAAACCCCAAAGATCCATTGGACCTGGGTGGTGTCTCTTACAAATGAGGGTAGTTTCCTAACAGTGGGTTGCAACAATGCGTCGATATATTCGAACATGTTTTGGGTCAAGGATCCTATTTCTAAAATTATCGGCCTTCCCAGTGGTTTTGTAGGACATTTAGGTATCTTGGGCAGATAGTAGAACACTGGCATCTTAGGAAATGTAGTATCTAAATATTCGTGCTCTTTTTCCAGTAAAATGCCCTCTTCGAGACCTGCATCAAATAGTATTTAGTTGCGTTTTGTAGTTATTGGTTGGATCTTTATTTAGCATTTTGTATGTTTTGGTGTCTCCTAAAAGTCTTTTCAATTCTTCTAGTAAGTTTGTCTTGTTGAGGACAACTACCCCTCCTCCCTTGTCGCCAGGTTTAATTACAATGTCATTGTTCGAAGCCAATCTTTTGAGAGCTAACTTTTCACCTCCTGAGAGATTCATATTCTTCCCGTCTGCTTTTAATTCATCAGATAGTTAGTTTCTCCAAATCTGTCTCAACAAGTTTTTGGAAGGTTTCGATCAGTGACCCTCCGAATCCCATTGTATCTGCAATCTCTCGTACCGCGATGTCATCACCTGCAATCCAACGCCATCCACCTTGAAGACCAGCATCAGGTAAAAAATAAACTTCTGTCTTTTATCTTCCATCTCTGTCTTCTTTATTCATCTGTCATTATTTTATCTTTTCTTTAATCTTCTGTCTTCATCGGTCAATCTAAAACCCAATGGTAAATAAAGAACAGGATGTTCTCTCATCAGCTTCTTGAGGTAAAATGAGATGTACTGGACACCCAACAAGCTCCTATTGAACCCCCAAAATAACCACAACATATATATAAGCATATGAGCGTCACAGAGGAGTGCTCCTGAGCATGGCAATATATATTTAAAATCAGAGACAGAACATAAAACACAGACAGAGCTCAGTTTTTAGCACATCCAGTGAAACTCATACACGGTACAGTGCCTAAATATATATGTATAAATATCGAGTAAAATGGTCTTTTAGTTTAACATTTTTGGCCAAAATTGTTGTAAGCCCCTGAGCCAACTGCACGGCAGACCACAATTCAGGGGTCCCTAACGCTAATATAAATTCTTAATAACCTGTGTAGTAACAGGAAGAATGATTTATAGTAAATCTGTCAATATTAGTTGCAAAGTTCTAAGTCTGATTGAAGCTTTTAATAACCTGTACATTACCAGGATAAGCACTCTGTATTAGAGTTGTCACAACCATACTGCAAGCCAGCAAGTTCCCCTGAGTGGAAGATGCTATGGAGTGAGCCCTTAACCATTTAAATGTGGGAGGGGTGAGCTACAATTAGGTAGGAGGTTGCCACCCTCCAATCAGCCAAGACTAGCTGAACAACAATTGTAAAACATACTGGACACCCAACAAGCTCCTATTGAACCCCCAAAATAACCACAACATATATATAAGCATATGAGTGTCACAGAGGAGTGCTACTGAGCATGGCAATATATATTTAAAATCAGAGACAGAACATAAAACACAGACAGAGCTCAGTTTTTAGCACATCCAGTGAAACTCATACACGTACAGTGCCTAAATATATATGTATAAATATCGAGTAAAATGGTCTTTTAGTTTAACATTTTTGGCCAAAATTGTTGTAAGCCCCTGAGCCAACTGCACGGCAGACCACAATTCAGGGGTCCCTAACGCTAATATAAATTCTTAATAACCTGTGTAGTAACAGGAAGAATGATTTATAGTAAATCTGTCAATATTAGTTGTAAAACATACTGGACACCCAACAAGCTCCTATTGTGGTCTGCCGTGCAGTTGGCTGAGGGGCTTACAACAATTTTGGCCAAAAATGTTAAACTTAAAGACCATTTTACTCGATATTTATACATATATATTTAGGCACTGTACCGTGTATGAGTTTCACTGGATGTGCTAAAAACTGAGCTCTGTCTATGTTTTATTTTCTGTCTCTGATTTTAAATATATATTGCCATGCTCAGTAGCACTCCTCTGTGACACTCATATGCTTATATATATGTTGTGGCTATTTTGGGGGTTCAATAGGAGCTTGTTGGGTGTCCAGTATGTTTTACAATTGTTGTTCAGCTAGTCTTGGCTGATTGGAGGGGGGCAACCTCCTACCTAATTGTAGCTCACCCCCTCCCACATTTAAATGGTTAAGGGCTCACTCCATAGCATCTTCCACTCAAGGGAACTTGCTGGCTTGCAGTATGGTTGTGACAATTCTAATACAGAGTGCTTTTCCTGGTAATGTACAGGTTTTTAAAAGCTTCAATCAGACTTAGAACTTTGCAACTAATATTGACAGATTTACAATAAATCATTCTTCCTGTTACTACACAGGTTATAAAGAATTTATATTAGCGTTAGGAACCCCTGAATTGTGGTCTGCCGTGCAGTTGGCTCAGGGGCTTACAACAATTTTGGCCAAAAATGTTAAACTAAAAGACCATTTTACTCGATATTTATACATATATATTTAGGCACTGTACCGTGTATGAGTTTCACTGGATGTGCTAAAAACTGAGCTCTGTCTGTGTTTTATGTTCTGTCTCTGATTTTAGGTAAAATGAGATGCACAGGCCTTATATAGAGCCTGTGATATCACATTTTATGGTCAGATGGTACAGCTCCAATACAATTGGGCACTGTATCATGTGCCCGTCCATTTTTTTGTTAAGGATGTGATGTCATGTCCAAGGGAGGTACGTAACATCCTTAAAACCCCAAATTAATTGGACTTTTGACTCTCTCTGTGGATTTCCTCCCACCATATTGTACCCACATTTTGCAGCTGGAAGACGAATACATAATCACCAAATTGTCCCTCATATAAAATGATGTGGAAAATATCAAATAAGGAAATATAAAAATATATATATATATTTAAAACAATGGCATTTTTGTTCTTTTGCATACTGTCAAATTTGGTTATACTAAATGCCCTACAGTAGTTTTGTAAAGCTCAAACTTCCACATGTATATCCAGTGATTTTCTAATAGCACTTATGATAAGTTGCTTCCCTTTTTAAATTTTTTTAACATTTTATTACTAAACAAATGTATTCAAACATTTCAACTATATCATTTTAAATCATGTCTCTTGTAGTATAAAGGAATTGCACATTTTGTTTCTGTATAATTTTGTTTTGCAACATTTGGAGCTAATCCCCTTTTATTGTAACTAAAGGTATATGTGTGTTACAAAACCAAATACAGTACGTACATAACATGTGCACCCCAAAACTGGAACAACCTACCAGAGACTCTCATATCCACCACCAGCTTAAGTTCTTTCAAATCTAAGGCTGTCTCACACTTTAATCTGGTCTGTAACTGTTTCATACGCTCATAATATATATTTTCTCTAACTGTGCACGCAATGTCTTGTATATAATGTATACCCTGTTCATTTATGTAACTGTACTTGTAACCATGTATTATTTGTTTTACTCTGTGCCCAGGACATACTTGAAAATGAGAGGTAACTCTCAATGTATTACTTCCTGGTAAAATATTTTATAAATAAATAAATAATAAATAAGCCCTTACGATTTTAAGTACCGAAACCTGAAGATTATTTCATTACAATGTAAAATTACCAGGTCAACTTACTATCTCTAGGTGTTTCTTGGTATATAATTTTTAATTAATTCAAGATTTTAGTTGTAATAGATTAGCTACCCACTTGTTTAATGGCTTTATACTTATTTTATCCAGTTTTCATGCTTTATGTTTCTCTCTACATAATTTGGTAAAAAGTCAACACCAAATAATTCTATTTTTGGCAAATCCTGAACCCAAACCAAAGCAGAAAATATTTTTTTTACAACCAAAACATGACTGAAAGTGTATATCCTTTATTGTAACACTCAAATGCAATCCAAATACTGTATATTATCCAACAGATTAGTAACCTCTGTACAATTTTAAGGTTTTATTAGTGACATTTTTTTTTTAACACAAAAGATCACACATTTTAGAAGAATTTTTTCATCAAGACAGTTATAAAAAAAAAAAAATACTATGCAAAATATATTTATTGTCAAAGAGAATCTAACACTCGATAACTGTACTGTATATTATTTATAATTTACTTTTTACATGGCCCAATGTATACAATTCTTATAAGTATAGGTTATTATCAACAGATCTCTCATGCTTTTTACAATAGTTTTTAACAGCGACCATAATGTTTTTGATGTGGTTGCAGAGAACGATGGGGGCAGGCCCATCCCAGTGGTCCAACCCGGTGTTTGCACCAGGATGGGCCCACCCTGCTCCATAGCTGGGTCTTGGAGTGTTGAAAGACTGTTGTTGGGGGTCAGGTAGAGTTGAGAGAGACTGTTGGATGTGAATAGGAGTGTGGGGGAGGAGGGCGTTTTGAGAAGTGGGAGAGAGAGAGAGACAGAGAGAGATATATATACATATATAGACCACAATCCTCTGTCTCTGTGTCTCTGTGTCTCTCTCTCTCTCGGTCTCTGTCTCTGTTTCTCTCCCACTTCTCAACACCCCTCTTCCCCCACACTCCCATTCACATCCTATATATATATATATATATATATATATATATATATATATATATATATATATATCCTATAAAATTACTAAGTGCGCTATCTATCACAATGAAACCAGAAAATGTACCATACAAATGCTGCCACGGTGTTTGCACTATACACAATAGTACTATATATAAAATATAAAGAAATAAAATACAGGCGCAAATAAATGGTATACTACTAAAATATAAAATGATTCATTAGACTGGGGACATAATAGATGACCATGGACTAGAGTCTCTGAAAAGAAAAAAGAGAAGGCAAAATATGGTGAAAGTACGTTTGTATTATAGAAACTGCGCAGCAGTAGAGAGCTATATACAAAGTTACAGATATATCAGGTATATAGGATAATATAATCCTCTCCTTCCAGCTGCTTGGCGGTGTATAATGTATATATATAAATCTCTGTGCAGGAGTTTGCCTCTCCCAAATTATATTTCAGTATGTAATCACATAGGGGTACTAATCTTCCCAAAATGTTCCAAAATGTTCCTAAATGCACAGAGAAAAAACTATGTATTCATAAAATCAGACTTTGTAACTGTACATTATCAGAAATGTATATTTCCCATTCTAATGGAAGGATTGTATGTCTATTCCCCAAATCTTCCTACAAGAACTCTTCAAATTCCAAATCCCCATCCACTGTGCAAAATATATCAAATTAATTTTGATATATTAATGCTGAAAAAACATGGTAAATATGCCTCTATAAGAGTTAATAACTGCCTCTATGTGCCATGGCTACTGCACCCTATGGTGGGTGGGCCTTATCCTGTGGAGCTTCAGATTTCTGGAACTCGCTACCGCCAGAGCTCGGGTGTATATCGGTTTTACCACTGTTTCAAGCATGACGTAAGACTTATTTCTTCTGGCTTTTCCTACTGTATCTAACAAAATTAACTGTGTATAATTTTAGTGTGTTCTTAAACTGACTGTATAGTATTGTGGTGCCCATATAAGTGGAGGCATGTTTTTACTTAAAAAATAAATGATGATGATAATGATAAATTACATTTTTTTGTTTTTATCTATAATGTAGCACAAATACAGACAATAGAATAAGATCTAAATAGATAAGAGAATATAACAGTGGTTGTGCTCTTGGTGACAAAGTGGTGTTTTGTTTGTCTTTTGTTTCAAGGCTATTGCATTCGTCTCAGAGTTGAGTTGCCTAGGATAAATGGTTCTGACTATATTGAAGCATAGCTTTTAGTAGCTGAGGAAAATAATAAATGACTTATTAAATATTGACCAATAAACAGCATTTAATTAAAATAGAATGGCTGAACAAAGAAGGTTGTTAAAAACAGTGAAACCGTAAATGGCAAAACCATCAGAGTGTTTAACAGACATATTTACAAACTCGATGACTTTCTTACAAATAATCAATGAAGCTAAACCCAGAAGGATTTTAATCGTACTGTACTAGCAAATGTTCTCAATCTATTCAAATTCAGAATTCCCTATTAACCTTTCAAGTGCCAATGGTTTTTGCAACTGCCAGAACAAACACATTTTCATTTGTTTAAGTATGATTCATGTGACTGAACAGCTTAATACAGTATGTACAGTATCTATGAAAACCATATGTTGTTTATTTTCATCACAAGTTGAGCCTTTTATTGGTCTTGGGTAAATTGCATATCAAGTGACCAAGATAGGATATCATAATCATAACTATGAAGACATTTTTTTTACTATCTTTATATTGTTCCAGATATCTCTAACAAATTCACTTCTTGCATTAAAATGAATACTAAATATTATTGCCATGAAGGATAGTTTTGCATTGTCAATAATGGTGTGAAACTTTTACGAGAACTGAAAAATTCAAGTTTGGAAAGTCTTACTAATTTGGGGTCTGTATTGGCATAAAAAGTTTGTAAAGCTACAATATTCAAATCTAGTATCAGTGTAATGAGGCAGCTAGCAGAAAAATACTGCCACAAATGTGTATGTTTTTGGAAAGTACAATAACTATTATTATTATTATTATTATTATTATAGTGAGGGGGGCAAAGGAGGTATTTGGCCCATGGTGGGTGTTTAGGACTTGTGGGGGGTTGTGGGTGGAGTTAACCCTTCATAACCTTTGAGGTATGGTAATAAAGCTGTTTTAATATCAATTTTAATACTGGTGTAGATGAGCAAGGGGTCTCCAGAGCTGAAGCGCATTGATTGCATGAACGGGGACCCCCTGCTTCCCGAGATACAGGTCCCGTTATGGGGTGCCGGTATCTCCTAAGCATTTTATTCCCACGGTCACGTGACGCGGGACATTTAAATGCATAGGAGATACCGGCACCCCATAACGGGACCTTTATCTCGAGAAGCAGGGGGTCCCCGGACATGAAATCAATGCGGTTCTGCTCCAGAGACCCCATGCTTATCTACACTAGTATTACAATTTATATAAAAATCTTGCGATTTCTGGCGAGATATGTGCATGAATCGGCGGCTCTCTCTGTCTGTTTTTTTCACAATAAACCAGTTGCTTACTATGGCTAAATACTTATATATACTATATACATTATTATAAAGCTATTAAAGAACATTATTTAGTTATTCTCATTTTCCATGCATTTTTGTATTTACAAATCGTTTATGGAAAGTCCCACCCCCTTCCCTTTCTCACATGCTCTGGTTCCTGAGGCGTGTCCTCTTACTAGCGGTGCTCCAATTATATTATATCTAGTAACTGCCTGGTCTAGCATTTCTAGCGAGAGGGCAGGGCTCAAGATCCAGAGCCTATCAGAAGGGGTTGGAACTTTTTAATATTTTTATATGGCAAAAAAAAACTTTGTACATTAGAAACATAAAAAATGTGTTTAAAAATAAAATACATTTTGTTTAATGCTACATTTATTTTTTTATTGTACCGAACTGGTTTATTGCAAATAACACACATGTAGGATTATGCTTGAATATACCTTTAATAAAATTACACCGGCCAAAGTGATCGATTACAGGACAACGGATAGATCTGCAGTTTATGGCATTGCATATGTTTATGGGATATGGTTACTTTGGAAAATTATGTACTTATTTACTTTAGAACAATTTTTACAGCCTGAACATATACCTAGAGGTTTAACACTTTTGAAACAACCTACTGTATTTTTGATTTGGATGACCACATTTTTTTGGGAGCCTGGAACAAAGTGTTAGACAATTGTTCCTTTGAGCTAATGAGATTATTATAGCCATCATAAGGGAACATTGAATAGGATAGATAATCAAGTAAATGCATTTAAAGAAAAGCTGGAACCGTTTGTGGATTCTGAGTTTTTTTAAACTAGAGATAAGGAAATACAATCTAGGATTGAGGGCCTTGAAGGGAGCATTATAGCAACTAAACAAGAAATGTTTATGAGGTATAAGGAAGACTATGCAAAAAATCCAATAAGAACATGATCTAAGTATAATAATAAGAGTGAATCCGAACTCCAAACCCTTGAGAGTAGTGAAAAGTGCAGAAGCCTGAAGTGCACTGGAACGGCAACACAGCAGAAACAGAGGCAAGATAGGGATTTACCCCTTAGTAATCCTACAGTAGGTATGAGAATATGAGAGCGAGATTTTAAAGAGAGTTCTAAACCTAGAAGAATTCAATTCCATGAGTCTAAAATACGGGATAAAGGCTATATAACATACCATAGAAATAGTAATAATCCATATAGAGGTAGGTCAGAATATGACCAGCAGGATTCCCCTATCCAATCTCACATAGGGCATATATCTGGGAAACTCACTCTGGTTACATGGTATATTATGGTGCAAACCTGCAGGTAACAGTGGGTCCTGGGTCTCCTGCATGATGGTATAGGAGAATGACAGGACAGGCTTCTGGGGTCTTGCCCAAATTGTACTCACAGGTGCAGCGCCTCCATTTCGTGCAGCCCCCAGGTGTATGGAGAGAAGTCTCTGCAGAAGAATCTCTTCCCCCTCCTCCAAATAGACTTCACTCTCAGGCAGGAGGTATAATAAAACAGTGTCCTTTATTGTCTCTCTGTATTCAGCATCTAGTTGATTAGTAGCTTGTAGGGTGTCCACCCTCAGGATGTCCCTGGACTCACTCCCAGCCAAAGGGCACCGAGAACAGTCCTAGCTCTTCCCTTATCCCCTGGTGGGATAAGAGGAAATGGTTTCCCTTCGCTCCCATAAGGGAGGGCCTCAACTGCCAGAGCCCTGACAGCTTGGATAGGGTAAACCAGCCTCTCTCACGATAGAGGCAGACTGACTAAATACAGGAAGTGCAGTGCCTTAAGTACATGTCCATTAGGAACCTCCCCTGTGCCTCTGATTGGACACATGGCCTGATTGCACTACCTTCCTTGACTCAATGCACTGCTATGAGTGGGGAAAACCCATGATTACTCCTGGCAAACCTATCCTTACTAGGCTTTATCGCCAGGAGGAGAGCAGACCTGTAGCCCAAAAAACAATCAGGGCTACATAGATATAATTACCATGAGAGGAATAAGTATGGGAAAAAGAAAAATAGAGAACACGAGATATTTTAAACCATTTTAATCATTTTAACTACCCACTTAGGTCTGATAATATGTTTTAACATTGGTGGGATGGGAAGAAAGATTCTGGAGGCCCAAATGAAACAAAAACTAAATTTGACTACCCGAAAACATACAGTACCATCATGGTAAAAATGAGAAGTATGATTCGGGTAGAAAGGAATCCAAATCTTTGATTTTTTTAGGAACAGGCGAGATAATAGACCAGAGGCTGAACTCTTGAGAGAAAGATCCAAGTGAGAAATGGCTCCACAAGAACCGGTTCTCACCTCTGAGAAATGTGTCACAGGTCGCATCCCCCCTAAGATGAAAAAAGGACAGCGAAGAGGCACAAGAGGAGGAAGTGGGAGACATACACAAAAAGAGAAAGTAAATGCACCCACTGGAATTTTTAATTTAAGTGACACCACACTATCAGTAGAAAAGATTGCAATACTAAATAAGGGTTTAAATTTGGCACCCTCATTGGGACCAAATACGTTTAAATTGTTTGTTGATGCCAGTACATTTTTGCAAAAGTTAACACTTAAGAGGTATTTTCACAAACAAAATTCAGAGTTTTCCCAAGATAACAGAGAGAGAGAGAGATGTAAGAGTGGAGGATAAGTTTGTTCACTCAAAAAATCCACTTTCTATCCCTATCACTGTAAGGGACATTTTGTGGATACATTTGATCAAATGGTGGTTAACGATTTTGAACGATTTTGAAAAGATGTTTGAGAAACGAAAAGATAAAATTAAATTCAATCTAATGGTAAAGGAAAACCTAGCTTAGAAAGAATTACAATCAAATAGGGAAATTATTATAAAACAGGCCGATAAGGGTGGGGGGGATAGTAAACATGAATAAAGATTACTATCTAAAAGAGACACAGAGAATTTTGGGAGATACTAAGATCTACCAAATTCTCAGGAGTGACCCCACCTTTACTTAAAAGAAAAAGTTAGAGACCATCCTTTCGGATGGAAGGAAAGAAACTGGATATTTTAACTAATTTTGAGTTTAATTATCTTTTAAATAGATTTCCTAAGTTACTCTTTTTGTACTTTATCCCTAAGATTCATAAATGTTTACAGAATCCCCTGGGGAGACCCATCATTGCGGGGACTGACTCCCTTTCTCAAAATCTATCAGAATACATAGAGCTGTATTTTCAAAAATATGTGGTCAAACTGCCTTCATATATTCGTGATACTACCCAGGTGACCAACATATTTGATCAAATGGAGTGGCAGGAGGATTACTGTTTTGTAACCTGTGATGTAACAGCTCTATATACACGTAGAAATCTTATACAAGGGATAGAAGCTGTAAAGGAATTTCTAGATCGTGACAGTGAGATGTTGAAGGAATAAGCGGATTTCATTATCAAAAGTATTAACTATATTATGACCAATAATTCTTTTTGGTTCAATGACCGCTATTATGTCCAGATCTATGGAACAGCCGTGGAGCCTAGATTTGCGCCAAGCTATGCAAACCTATTCATGGGCCTACAGGAGGAGAGGCATGTGTGGGTTGGCAGGACGCTCGGTGCGGGTCTAGTCCTCTGGTATAGATTTATTGATGATATCATTTTTATATGGAAAGGGGAGGAGTCATCAGCTTTGGAGTTTATTGAACGGTTGAATGACAATGAGATGAATCTCAAATTTACTCATAACATCAGTAGACAAGAGATTCAATTTTTAGATCTAAATCTCTTTATAGATGAAGGGAAAGTCAAATTCAAAACTCATTTTAAGTTGGTTGACAGTAATATATATATTCACCTAAATAGCTGCCATTTAAAAAATGGTTGGAGAATATCCCTAAGTGACAGGTAAGTAGAATTAAGAGGAATTGTACCTCCAATCAAACTTACCAGAAACAAGTAAACATTTTAAGGGAAAGATTTTTAGATAAAGAATATCACTCCAAAACAATAGTCATTGGTATGGAGATTTGCACTCACGTTTATCAGAAGGCAGATGCTTGTCCCATAGTGAAAGTATAGACATGTAGAAGCCCTGAGGAAGGTCCCTCTACGAGGACCGAAACGTTGGCGGCCCTGTGTTCACAATAAACATTTTTTGGGCTACTATTGCAGTGTGCTGTCTTCTGTTATCAGGATTTCCCTGGTTACAACAACTCCAAAACAATAGAAAGAGTGATAGATGAGGTAACAAAATGGATAGAAAGGATTTATTACAGGCCAGAAAATTGGTCCAAGATATGAAAGACTTTATCCCCTTTATTGCTCAGTATAATAGTGGAGCACATGAGATAAGGAGGATTATTGAAAAACATTGGCCTATTTTTAAACAAGACCAAATCCTGAAAGGGATTTTACCAGAGAGACCGCAAATTGTTTTCACCAAAGCCCCAAATTTAAAAGACAAATTAGCTCTTAGTGCCTTAAGAACTAAGCAAGGGAATTTTACTTTGGGGGATGGGAGTAAACAAGCTATGTGGCTAGAAAGTAAACCTTTAGGGTTTTATACCTGTATAGCATGCAAGGCTTGCAAGTATGGCATCAACAAATGCAAAAGCTTCTCCTCAAAACAAACAGGCGAGGTTTTTGCAATTTCAAGTATGATTAACATCAATACTGATTTTCTGGTGTACCTTTATAGTGTCCATGCGATCTGCAGTATGTGGGCCGCACAACAAGAAAATTGAAAACAAGGATTTTAGAGCATGTGAGGAACATTAGGAAGGGTCTTGAGTCACACAATGTCTCACTACATGTTAAAATTTGTCATGAATCAGATCCAGGCGGTCAAAAATTTATTGGAATAGATTTTGTCCCACGACATTGGCGCGGAGGCAATAGAGTGCAATCTATTTCTCAAAAGGAAAGCCTTTGGATAAATGCAGTAAATTAAAAACTTTGAAACCTCTTGGATTAAATGTAGAATTCAACGTTAATGCTTTTCTCACATGATGACTCAATGGTTTTACTGTCCCATTTTTAGGAATTTTTATGTTTTTCTATATTTTTATAATATTTATTGGATTTTCAATAAAAATATATTATAACATATATTATAATTTATATGTTTTTTAATATATATTTTTAATATATATTTATATATGTATGGGATTTTTGTACATACAGATGCAGCCACGAGTATTAGAACTTTTGCTTTTTAAATTCTGGGGCAGTCTCACAGTAAATGCCTCAACATTCCTGCAACATTGCCTCAACATTTCTGTGAGATTCTTAATGGCCCATCGGATTAACGAATTAATCCGATGGGCCATTAAGAATCTCACAGAAATGTTGAGGCAATGTTGAGGCATTTACTGTGAGACTGCCCCAGAATCACCCAGAATTTCCCAGGTAAGTATTCTAATACTGGTGGCTGCATATGTACTATATAATACATATGTATATTTTATATACATGTGAATATGTGAACATGTGAATATGCATATATATATATATATATATATATATATATATATATATATATATATATATATATTATATATTTTAATATTTAATATCTCTACTTAAGGAATTTCTATAGCCATATTTTAAAGATATTTCTTTATTCATTGATCCATCAAGAGAGAATTAATGTTGTTTCATTCTGGTTTCTGAATTGTATGTTGAATACAGTATGTCTTTTTCTAATAACACCTTTTTTTACTGTCTCAGCAGTTTAAAAAAAAATCAACCTGTAGATAGGGTGTTAGTTGATTTTATAGATCTATTAGTTTTAAGTATATTATAGGTTTAAATAAAGATTATGTATTCTTATTTTTCTTTTTCTTAAGGATTGTATACATTTTTTTAAATCCTTGTATAACATTGATATTTTAAAATCATTGTATAACATTGACATTTTGCAAGCTGTATTCGTCTCAGCTAATCAGTATACAGCTGTGTCTAAAGCTAATTGGTAGCTAGAGGAGGATCTTCATTGGGTTAGGGTTGCATTAGAACAGTTGTGTCTGTTCTCTGTATAATGATGCTCAGTATAAAGAGGCTGCAGACATTAGTAAGCATGGCCCCAGAAGAAGTCGTAGGATGAAACGCGGTGTGCCTTTTGTGCGTCTGAGGCCACCGTACCAACTATGAAAAACCTTGAGAGGATCCCTATTGGCTGAGGCAGCTGTGACGTAGGCAGCTTGTGAGGCACACGAAGAAGCCCCCGGACGCGTGTGAGAGCCGTGGACCGGGTAGAGCATGCAGAAGCCAAGCTGCTGATTTGGGAGAGGGGTTGAAGTCACTTCATGCTTTTAACGAGCGGGGACAGTGTGAGTGTTTCCTTTCCCCATTGTGTTGTTTATGATCCGGGTAAACTGTTAATGCACCATTTTCTATGCATTTGTGTCTCCTTTTTCATATGAGGTCTGCAAGGAGTACCTACACCAGAAGATTTTGGTCTATAGAAGAGCAGTATTGTGTGGTATCAGTGTTTAGTTTATCACTGGGTAGATTTGCACATTGTATTGCACATTTCAATCTGCGCCAGGAACACCTGGTTTAGTCTTTTCCTCACCCCTCCACAAAACTTTAGTGCTATCGCCAGAGACAGAGCACTTCTGTCTGTGTCTGCTTGCCTGTATGGCCAGGTCTCCCTCTGGGTCTTCCTGTTACGCCGGTGCTGCCTGCAGACCAGGCCTGTCCCTTATACTGAGGTGAAGGACGTATATGAGCACTCACCCGCAGCAAAAGGAGCGTGTCCGGAGTGTGGTGTTTTAGGGGTTGCCAGGCCAGGTGGTGTAAGCTTTAGCAATACTTGCCGGTACCGGTAAAGAAGTGCCGTCGTCGTTGCCGTTTAGCCAAGGTCAGGGATTGGAGAATTCCGGAAGGTCGGTGTCCAAGCAGGGGTCGAGAGCCAGAGATAGACGTCCGCCAAGCCAAGTCGTAAACTGAGAGAATAAAGAGTGAGAGTGCCAGCGTAGTGATCCACAAGTGGAAACTATGTCGAGCAATGAGTGAGTGACAGGACAGGCAATATAAAGTGCGGCTGACCAATCAGAAGTGAGGGCAGACCTGGAGGAGTGCTTGGAGCAGTCTTAGATAGGTCCGCTTGATTGGAAGGCAGGTGAGGACTTTTATTTTGGCAGGACAGCCTGTAAGTATGCTGGGGGCGTGGTTTCACTGCTAGTGCAGTGAATAAATTATCTTCACCCAGCGCGCGCTGTACATGGCAGCCGCAAGGAAGAGGGAAGGCTTAGGAGCGGAGACGGACCGTCCCCCATGACAGTGGAAGGTGAGCGGCGCCGGCGAGGGGCACGCACCACAGCAGCAGCAGGAGGCAAATGAGGTGAGGAGGGGCCGGGCCGCGGGCGCCGCGATCACCCAATCCTCACACTTCCCCCTTACCTCTGCTGCGGTCGGGGAGAGTGCAGCATGGTAGGGAAGCTGTAGGTGGGTTGCCGGTTGCTCAGGATGGCGAGCAGGTCATCTGAGGCTCGCAGGGCACCACAATCTTGAAGGAAGCCGCGCATGTGCATAGTGTCCAGTAGTGTGTAGATTACCTTCACATAGTGAAGATGACTGGGGCTCTAATAAATGGTGTTTCAATAGAAAATAAATCTTTAAGATCTAGAATCCTTAACAACATATAGCATTGAGAAGAGGCCGAGGAAAACCCTTTTTGCAAGACTTAAGTAAATAATGATGTATAGGAGTACTCTAGGAGGGTTTAGTGTTGAATTCTGTCATATAACCATGAATGTATTCAAATGCATCAGCATAACACCTCCAAAGATAAGCCCATCAATGATTGGGGTTGTACTCAGAATTCTTGATCACTCCCTAGTGAGGAACACAGCCACAAGAGTGTGTTCACTTGCAGGTTAATCTTCACAGGACAGGAGATCCATGGAGTCCTTGGGGTTAAATCCTCTTAATGCCTCTGTGTGCAAAAAAGCGTGTAGAGAATACTAATAGAATAAACAAGGCAGCCAGCTCTGAGTCACGCTGCACCACAAAAATGCAAGGAAAGCAAGGGGGAGAACTTAAAAGCAATTTAGTGTGCCAAAAACAAAAACAGAAACTGACATGTTTCGCCAGACGATGGCTTTATCAAAGTGCATTAGTGTGGCAGCAATTACGGGGAGCCGGCACATGCGAGCGGAGGCCATGATAGGAGATCGGCTCTGCGAGGGACTACAATCTTTAGTAGCCTATTAGGCTACTAGATCAGGTGCCGCAGATCACCCAATAGGGCTGCAGATTTCTCCCTGCACTAAGGCTGATACATTTGGCGCGTTAGAGGCCACAGCAGTCGAAACTGGGACATGGAAGGGTGAGGGTGTGCTCAGGGTGTCAGTGGCCCTGAGCTAGGCTAGGGACCCCCTTATAAGCCTCAGCTAGGCCCCTACTCTCATATAGTTTGTGGATGCTTCAGGGACAAGCCCTTAGGAAGGGACATTGCCCCTGTAGTCTGTACAGTGTCAGGGACACCGCAGCAAGACGCCACGCAGTAGATGCGGCCTGTAGTCTGGGACCAGATCACCAATGCAAGGCAGAGACTATTAAGGACTCTCCTGCCGGAGACCTCCCCACTTAGAGGCAGACACCATCGCTGACAGCGATGGCGTGGAACCAGATGAACTCTGTCTTCAGTTGGCGATACCTGCTGCTGGAGCTCCTGGCAGGTATCACACAGTCTACAAGTGCACTAACAATACACTCTTAATGTGGGCAGTGCTGTCACACACACTTGGTGTGGGAGAGACAATTGGAGCTGGCACTGGGACACTGGGGCACCCTGCCCCAGAGTATTGTGGAGGTACTACATATCTGTGTACATATATGTATGGTGTAATCGTATTATTTGCCCTAAGTAAAAGTTGCATATTCAGTAAACCTGTTCCCATATACTGCGTGTGTCCGGCACTGCCCGATCGTTCGCAGGTGGAGGCCCTGTCACCGGAACCAGCAGCGGAGGTTCAGGCCTACAGGTAAAACATATCACATTGCACTCCGTAGCTGTCTCATCTCCCAGAGGGCGGGGGGAACAGGGCTACACCTGTAAAAAGATCCACCTCTCAGACAGTTAGCTCCTAGTTTTAAAAAGCTGCAGCTTAATTACCTGAGCTGCAAGGCAGCTGTGATCTGATTACGCAGAATCTCAAGTAAGGAGAACAAGCTGGCCTGGCTTACAGCTACAGGCATGTTAGCCTTTACTCCTGAACCAGTTGAGACACTGTCACAGTATCTAATGCAGAGTGTCACTCATATAGTACCTGGCAGGCAGCAGTGTCTTTAATACTTTTGTTCCTTATTGCTGGAGAGGAACTTTATTATGTGACATTTAGTTACTGCTCAATGCTGTGGATAGCTTTCCTCAAAAGAAGTCACTCAGCTTCCCTGGAGGCTTTTCTGCACTAGCAGAAGATTGTTTACCATATTCTAATAGAATCTTCTCATCGTCAGAATTTACCAGGGCAACAGTGTCACATGTACAGTACTTGCCGTGATTTGTTTTCCAAATTTCATTGTGTAGAAATGCCCCCAGACACTCCCAGTTATGTCATGATTTTTGTTAACAGTTCCAGTCTATGATCCGATTAAAGCATGGAATATTCCTGACAATATATAAAATATGTGTTTATTTGAAATCATTTAGTCTTTTGTTAATTAGAGCCAATACTACACAGCTTAGCTTCTATAATCTCTCAAACTCAGATGCCTGCACAAGCACTCACAAATCCATTATTAAGTAGAAAAAAATATCATAAGTCGACATAAGAACCACATTATATAACAGTTGCATAAGTAACCCAGTGAAACAAAAAACACAGCGCACAACGCAAACAGGGAAGTATGAAAAAATATATTATTATATTAAAATATTAAGGTTCTGCGTACATCAATGTAAAATATACAGGAAATGAGTGGGTAGGGTTACCGCACGCTAGAACTAGTGAATCGCAGAACGAATCTTCAGCAGAGACACCAATCACAGCTGTTCCAGCTGGTGGAGGTTAGTGGCTCCTCCTTCCCAGGTTTTAAGCCCGCCCCTCCCCACTTCCCTAGTTTGCAAGTTCCTCATTCTGCTGGATATAGACCCACTGTGGTCTTTCTCCCTCCTAATAGAGGTAAATGAGAATTTTAATCCTAATAGAGGTATATTAATATTTTATCTGGTAGTGTTAGGACTTGCGAACAGGTGTCTGCCTTGACGTGGCTCGCAAGCTTACAACGCTTTGGCCAAAGGGTTAAACTAAATGACCCTATTTCAAGAGAATATATAAGTATTTTACTGTGTATTTCTGTCATGTTGGATGTAGCATTGGGCTTCTCTAACGTCTGTTGTCCTCAGTTTATTAAAATCTGCCTTACTAAAGTTTATGGTCTTTGTTAAACACAAGTAATCTGTTTTTAATCATTTATTTCAAATACCATGCAATGATCATTGCTACCCAAGTGTTCCAGGACTTAAATATTTGCTATTACTTCTACATTGTTTGATATTAACAAATCCAGTTTTGTCCCTCTCCTGGTTTGTACTGTACCTCAATAATTTGTGTCATATAATTGTCTTTAAGCCAACCCCCCAAACCTGTTTCCTTTTGTTGTAATGCTAATATCATTGCCCCAATCTGTCTGAATAATTAATATCACCCATTATGCAAACAAGACCTACACTTTTACACCCACATCTACACTTCTCCCTGCTATCAATCCATTTTTTTTAAATTGGACTGGTTTGAGGGACAATTTCCCCAACAAACACTGGGCCAGCCTGTCCATACTTAGTAACGTACTGAAGTTGCAATAAAATTAAATCAGTGGGTAACATACAGATGTAGGAATGGGGTTGTTCAGGGAGTACAGAATCCATGCTTGTTAACCTGCATATTTTAACCCACACCCCTTTACAACTTATTTCACTGCAGCCTCTCCCAAAACTGACTGCACAAAAATACCTCCCACACCAACTCAGCCCACTGAAATCCAGAACTGACTCTAGCATTGCAATGCAGCAAAACATTTGACAAGGAACAGGCACACCCCTGCTGTTTAGTCTGCACACACTCACAACAGCTCCATGCAACGCTGCCTACCTCTGGAATTATGAACCTGCTATGTATCTTAACTTTTTTCTTTCTCTTGGCCTCATGGAGATGTTACTCCCTCTATCCACTACAAACTCCTCCATCCTGGCCCACACCCACAAATCACCATACACCCTGGACTACTCAAAGGCCTTTCACTATCTACGGAATGTTGGTGGAGAACTCTAAAAACCAGCACACCAACCACTGCTCACTCAAATGGCAAACACCACAAATTTACAACTTGCAAACAACTACCCAAATTTCTGCTCATACTATTACTCTCTTTAGCAGGTGATATTGAACCTAACCCAGGTCCTCCCATTTCAAATCTGTCCCATGCCCCTGAGAATTCCGCCTTTAAATTCCAAAAAGGGCTATCTGTCACCATATAAATATCCGGAGCCTTCTGCCCAAACTGGACGAACTAAGGGCATGGTGCCTTATGCATAAACCCAAAGCCATCGTTCTTACAGAAACATGGCTAACCCATAAAACCCCTGATGCAAATATCACCATTCAGGGATACTCCATTTTTAGGAGAGATAGGTCAAAGAGAGGAGGAGGGGTGTTATTTTATATTGCAGGCACATTACAATTTACACTGTTAAATTGCCCCCCAAGCCTCTTTTGAAATTCTAGCTGGCAAAATCTGCCTCCCCTTTTCTAAGCCCATCTTGCTCGCTGGCATCTACCGCCCCCCTAAAGCCCCTCTACAATTCCTGGCTGATATCACCCAGTTTCTTGGCTCCATTTCCTCTCTGAACAAGAAGAGTGAGCTGCTAGTTCTTGGGGATTTCAACTTCAACTGGCTTGACCCTAAAAACCATAAAATCCAGATACAACTCAAGTCACTTAACCTATCACAACTCATTTCCCAACCCACATGGACAAACCTGAAATCGCATAACCATTCCTTGCTAGACTGGATTCTCTCCTCAAACCCCAGCAGAATCCAATCCTCTGGCATCCTACCTGACATTTTCAGTGACCATGCAATAGTGTACTGTTTAAGGAAAATTAAAATGCCCCATTCAAGCCCTAAAGTTCTCCTCACTAAAACATTTAAAAACTTTAACCCACAACAGTTTCTGGATGACCTTACCAACTGCCCATGGCACAGAATCGATATAATTTCCAACCCTGATTCTGCGCTCGACTATTTCCAATCCGAGTTCTTAAAACTCTGCGATACCTACTGTATGCTCCACTATGCAAAATAAGGGTACGGGGGGCCCATCTTCCATAGGTTACAACTGACCTTATTGCACTCTACCAGCTCAGGGATACCTTGTGGAAAAGCTACAAAGTAACTGGCACTACCAAGGAATTCAATCACTATAGATGCCTGCGGAACATGTGCACAAGGCAAACAAGGCACACAAAAGCACAATATTACTCTGACAATCTCCACCAAAATACATCAAACCCAGCTAACTTCTGGAAGGTTATCAACAATATATTCCAGCCTCCTAACCATCAACAACCAAGTAATATCACTAAGGAGGATATTACTCTGACAAACCCCACTGACATTGCAAAGGCATTCAATGATTACTTTGTGGGGTGTGCTACTAACTTATTAGCGAAACGCAGCCCAAACCACAAACCTGAATCTCATCCTGGGAGTGCCCACATAGCCCCACCCCCTCCCAACACTGCCCACAATTTTCAATTTGGCCCAGTATCTGAAGAGGAGCTCCTCAAACTAAAACTAAGCAGCCAATGCGGACCTGACTTACTACAATCTAGGTTCCTATGACTTGGTGCCCCAGCCATTGCCAAACCAATTGCTTCCATAGTCAACTCTATCCTGTCTGCAGGCCATATCCCTAAGACCTGGAAAACTGCCAGAGTTGTCCCAATCTTCAAAAGTGGGGACAAAAACACAGTCTCAAACAACAGGCATTCTCACTTCTCCCAATTCTATCCAAAGTCATGGAATAATGTGTCCACTCCCAATTAAGCAATTACTGTACCAAGACAAATTTCCCTAGACAATTCCAATCTGGCTTTCGTCCCAAACACTCCACTATACTGCTGCGGCACAGTTTATTCGAGCATTTGCCCGTTCTGTGCCGCAGCAGTAGCCTGGCGCGCGCCCGAGTGTGACGGGCGCGCGCCGAAGCAGCGGAAGAGCGCCCTCCGATCGGGGCGCTCTCCCTACCGCTGCCGGGTCCGCCGGGTCCCCCGGAACCCCCTGCCGCTGTCCCGCGATCGCGGGACACCAGGGCTCCCTCGGGGAGCCCTGGACGCGCGTGCAGGGGGCGCAGGCTCCCGAAGACGCGTGACCGCGCGTCTATGACGCGCGGCACGCCGAGGGGCGGCCACTAGCAAGCCGGGAAATCTCCCGGCTTGCGGATCTGGCCGCACTGCGATAAAGTGTGTCGCCAGTGTAACTACCCTGCTAAAAGTTTGCAATGAAATCCATTGTGGAATGGAACGGGGATAACTCACTGGTACAGTATTCGTAGATTTTGCAAAGGCTTTTGATACAGTTGATTATGCTACTGTGTCCTGCTTAACAAACTCCAGAGCTCTGGAATAGGAAGCATGCTTTAAACTGGTTTCAGTCCTACCTATCAGGAAGATCCCAACATGTGTCCATCTCAGGCTCTAACTCCAACCCCTTGGAAATCACCTGTGGTGTCCCGCAAGGATCTGTTCTGGGGCCCCTACTCTTCAAAGTGTTCATTAATGATCTTCCCACAGCTTGTAAGGAAGCCTCAATACACATGTATGCAGATAACACAATCCTATATGCACACAGCCAGAGCCTCTCTGACCTTCAACACATACTTCAGTCTGACTTCTTGAGACTCGAAAACTGGATTTCCCAAAACAAACTGTTTTTAAACACTGACAAGACTGTAACAATGGTATTTGGGACCAAGACTAAATTTTTAAATCTTCCAGCGACTGAGCTCCAGATTAGAACCAACACTAACACCACCCTAACCCCTGTCACTAGTTTTAAATACCTGGGTGTAACAGGGGACTTCTCCCTGTTCAGTAATGTTCCTTTAATCTAGCAGTGTGGTAGTTAATTACTAAACACCACCTGCCTGATTAGATTGTTTACAAAAAGCCTGCCTTTGAGACCGGAAGTGACTCTCTTTAGCTCTGACTGAGAGCTGACCTTTGGAGAGACAGAGCAGAGGTTCTTGAGTCCCAGGAGAGACTGACCAAATGAAACCCAGATCTCTGGAGCTGACCAGTCTTGCGCTCTGCCAGCCACACAGCAGAGCTGATTGCAAGACACCAAATAAGACTTCTAAACCTGGATGCTGATATTTTTCTGTGCACGCACGGGTGCGGTTCCAGGAGAGCAGAGAAGCTTACTCTACAGCAACTAAACAGATAAGACTTTCATAATTAAGAGACTGCTTATATCTGCTTATTTTCATGTTATGTGTTTGGGCTGGGAGAAGCTTAACTAATGGAGATGTGAACTAATTGCAAGGATTTCACTAGAAATACTCCCAAATGAATGGAAGCTTTGTTCCCCCCTGTGTTTGGATAATTTCCTGATGAAAAGGAAAAGGCACAATAAAGCCTATTATAATTTCAAATTATAAACGTCTCCAAATTGTGTACCTCTGTGAACGTCCGTCTACATTTGGTGTCCGAGGTGGGACAAGAGGTGTCTTTGTAGTTAAAAAGGACCGGAGATTTTTATGTGACATTTTTTTTAATGCTTTTTGCCTACAAACAGTCTGAAAAAAAAATCTCATGCAGCAGAGATCGGAATTAAAGGGATACACACCACTGAAACTTACAAAAACCCAGAAGAGACTGCTGAAGTAGCTAAACCTGATTTTGCCTATCACAAAGTGTAATATGGTCATTGAAATAGGGGTCTTTGCCTTTCAGCCATAGTCAGGGTTCAAGAAGTGAGTCAGCCCTTGGAAAGGGATAGGTGTTTGTTGTTTTCAAAAGTTTCGCTGAAGCAGTGAATACAGATGGTGACCCACGAGTGGTACTGATTTTGCAGATAAAGGTTGCCACACCGCATAAGACTACCAGCTGTGAAGGGAGTATATGCAGAAAAGTGTGAAAATTGATACAAGACTGTGCTGAAGCAGGGGAATTTTTAGCAAACCAATGCTGAGTGTAAAATTACCCTACTGTATAGGGGGAAAAAGTGATTTCTGAACTGTGTAAATGGTTTTTCAAAACCAATTGCTGAATGTTGAGTCACCCTGCCGGGAATGAAAGAAATAGTCCACTGCAAAAAATGTTTTTTTTCTGCAAGTAAAAAAGTCTGCCTATATATATCTTGGGAGCAAAAACAGACACCCAAAGTGTGAAGTGTGAATGCCATAATACCCAAAGATGAGACTGAAAATTACTGAACTCAGGCAGAAAACCAAATTCTGTTGCTGAAGCGGGGAGATTGCACCCTGCAAGAAAATGGTGTAAAGCAAATATACTTTTTTACCTAGCAACTGCACATCTTGTATACCTGATAAAAGAAAATGCATGCACAGCACTGCTGATATTGAAAAAAAAAAAAAAAATTATCCAAGAAAGAAAAGTCTACAGAGATGCCTGTGAGAGCTACGACCTCTACAAGCAAAATATGCCCATCTGTAGGACTACCACAATTGGGGGTTCTAGCAAATGCAGTGGCAACAGCTGCAATAGCGCCTCCTGAGGTCAGGAAGAAAATTACACCTGATAGCCTAAAAATGGAGGACAAGATGCAGCGTTCCTGTAATGAACCCTACCCCACGGAAGAGTGGCCCTTCCAGTCCAATAAAGATGAAGATATCTCTTACAGGGAACCCGAACCGAGTCACACCCACAAAACACCCCAAGAATGGTGGGGGTGCCTGAACTCGGCACGAACAGAAAAGACCGCTCCCTTTTATGACGAGTATGATCAACAGGAGACAGAGCGGGAGCAGCAGATCACCCAATATTTCTGTCAGCTAAAGCAACTGCAAGAAAAGCCTGGCGTATATAATGAAGCTGCTAAAATTTCAAATGAAGATGGAGACCCCAATATCCCTGAAGGGACGGTGTCATCCAAATATAAAAGGCGGAAAAAGAAAAGCAGTTCTTCACTTACCGTGGAAGGAACAGACACGTCCGCAGATCCTGTGGAGGAAAAGGGGGACCGAGTTGCCCTGCAGCCTAGAGAAAATGGAGAATTCGTCCCACGGTTAACCGAAAATCCAGAGGACCCAAGGCAGAAGTCGTGTACCCCAAAGAAGTGTCTGTCCGGTGCCAACAGTGAAGAACCCTCAACTAGTCATCCCAGGGAAGCGGAGCCGGAACCAGTGAGTGACGATCCCTTGACCAGCCCTGAAGACGCCCTGAAAATTGCCAGGCATGACTGTGATCTGCTCTGTGAAGAATTAGGAAGAGTGAGAAAAAATAATGCTGAGCTACAGAAGACTGTGCTTGCAATTTACTCTGTAGCCAAGACCAAATTGGAGGATCTCAAGACTGAGCTAGATACTGCAAAGGCTACTATCTCCGCCATGGATGAAAAGCAAAGCCAATCTGATATAATGGTGGCTACGCTAAAGCGGAAGTATGAGGAGGCACTGAAGCAGATGACAGTCTTCCAGCAAGAGGTTCACACTCATCGTATAGAGCTTGATGCCTCACATCATGAGACCAACAGCTGCCGCACAGAGCTGGAAGTTTCCAGACAGGAAAAACACAGTCTCACTGAGGAGCTGGACATTGCTAAAGAAACTATTGGTAATCTTGGTACAGTTCTCAAAGTCTCTCAGAAGGAGCTTCAGACCCTCAACCTAGAGAAGGAAGTCTCACGCCAAGAGATTGTCATTCTCAAAGCAGATGTGTGTAAATGGAAGGAGGACTGCAAAGAAGCCCTGAAGAATACAGAGACTGAAAAAGGAGAAAGTTCAAGATTAAAAAGAGAAAACTTAAAACAGAAAGAAGAAAATTTTCAGTTAACAGAAGAAGTCAAGGAAAAGTTTGACACAGAGCACCGACTGCAGAACCAACTGCAAGGTCTGTGTACACACCTCCAGTATGCTGAGGAGAAGCAGCAAACGCTACAGGATGAAAAACTGCAGGCTGTTAAAGAGGTACAAGCGCTGCAGGAACGTCTGAATACACAGTACGTCCCCACAGAGCAGTATGAGGAGCTAAAGGCCACGCTACATGTCTTCAGAGCATCGTTGGAAGCGGAGCTTCGATACCAGGTGACTCTGTATGAGAGGGAGCGTGAGAAGGCTCAGAAACTGGAGCAAGAGCTGGAGAGACAGAGAGACTGTTCCATTCCCTTGAGTCAGTACACCAAGGAGAAAACAGACGCAGCGGCAACCTTGACGACAAAAATTACAGAGCTCCAGAATATGAAGGAGACTCTGATACAGATTCCTCCAATACGGAAAAAGGTATTGGCTCTGCCCAAGCACCAGTATCTCACAGTAACTAATGCCCAGAAGGACAAGGGTACAGTGAGAGTTGGGGATTCAACGCAACTTCAAAACAAAATTACGAAGTTTGAGCCACCAAAGAAAGCACTAGCCAAACCTACAGCTGTCCAACAGGCAACAAACAGAGGTAGGAGTGCAGAATCAAAGCCAGAAGAATCCTTAGCTGAAGAAGCTGAACTGGCAACTCCGTGGTGTGGAGAAGCTGCAGAAAGACCACTTCAAGAGCAGAAAACTCTAAGGGCTAGTCCTAACTGCCCTACAACTGTTGCCATACACTTTGTCTACAAAAAGAGGAATGCCCGACGCAACAGAAATCTCAAGACCGCGCACGCGATAAAAAGACTTTACGTGGAAAAAGTCCTCCTCGAGCAACTGAGGAGTGCTGATCTCAAGCATCTTCCGGAGGAGACAAAAATAAACTGGAGAAAGGGCTCCAATCCCAGCGGGACAGACGGTTCTCTTCCTCCATCCACTCTCATTCAAGTCACAGAGATATCTAGAATGAGAATGGAAGGATGGGCTTTGGCCGTGGTAAGCCCGAGCTTCCCACAAACAGGGGAGGTATGTAACAGGGGACTTCTCCCTGTTCAGTAATGTTCCTTTAATCTAGCAGTGTGGTAGTTAATTACTAAACACCACCTGCCTGATTAGATTGTTTACAAAAAGCCTGCCTTTGAGACAGGAAGTGACTCTCTTTAGCTCTGACTGAGAGCTGACCTTTGGAGAGACAGAGCAGAGGTTCTTGAGTCCCAGGAGAGACTGACCAAAAGAAACCCAGATCTCTGGAGCTGACCAGTCTTGAGCTCTGCCAGCCACACAGCAGAGCTGATTGCAAGACACCAAATAAGACTTCTAAACCTGGATGCTGATATTTTTCTGTGCACGCACGGGTGCGGTTCCAGGAGAACAGAGAAGCTTACTCTACAGCAACTAAACAGATAAGACTTTCATAATTAAGAGACTGCTTATATCTGCTTATTTTCATGTTATGTGTTTGGGCTGGGAGAAGCTTAACTAATGGAGATGTGAACTAATTGCAAGGATTTCACTAGAAATACTCCCAAGTGAATGGAAGCTTTGTTCCCCCCCTGTGTTTGGATAATTTCCTGATGAAAAGGAAAAGGCACAATAAAGCCTATTATAATTTCACATTATAAACGTCTCCAAATTGTGTACCTCTGTGAACGTCCGTCTACACTGGGCTTATGGTTTGACTCTCACTTAACATTCGGAATGCACATTGATACCCTGACAACCAAGACCTATGCCAAACTAGGGGTACTTTAAAGGAACAAATCCTCCCTAAGTCTCCTGGTCAGAAAGCGTATCACACAGCAGATGCTAATGCCAATTATTGACTATGGAGACATAGTATATGGCACGGCACTTCAAACCCACCTTAACAAACTTGACACCCTCTACAATTCAATTTGTCGTTTTGTTCTCCAATGCAACTACAACACACATCACTGCGAAATGCTCAAAGAACTAGATTGGTCATCACTAGAGTCTAGGCGCAAAGTTCACCTTTCCTGTCTTGCCTTTAAATTCTTTATGGGCAAGCTACCCAGCTATCTGAACAAGCTCTTCACCCCGACCACATGCAGCACTTATCACCTGAGATCAGACTCCAAAAGACTGTTCATGGTCCCAAGGCTCAACAAAGTATCCGGCCATTCCTCCTCTTACCGTGCACCCCAAAACTGGAACAACCTACCAGAGACTCTCACATCCACCACCAGTTTAAGTTCTTTCAAATCTAAGGCTGTCTCACATTTTAATCTGGTCTGTAACTGTTTCATTCGCCCATAATATATATTTTCTTTAACTGTGCATGCAATGTCTTGTATATAATGTATACCCTGTTCATTTATGTAACTGTATTTGTAACCATGTATTATTTGTCTTAACTCTGTGCCCAGGACATACTTGAAAACGAGAGGTAACTCTCAATGTATTACTTCCTGGTAAAATATTTTATAAATAAATAAAAATGTGAAATATAAAGAGAAAGACATACCGAGTACAGGATTGTATGTAATCCAAAATGTTATAATAGTGTATGTCTTTTAAAAGTGGGCAATGCCACAAATCACATGCCCCAGTAAGGTCAGAAGGCAAAGAAAGTTATCTGTTTTGGATATATTTCCGTTCGCCTCAGTCTCCCCTGGATCTTATTGAGATAGCCGGAGATTGAATAGCCCCCTTGGGTGGTGATAGGAAGGCAATCCTCCCCAGACATGTTGCAGTATTTCACCGCAAAGGTAGGTTATTACATCAAGCTTGGCCCCCTGCAGACAAACTTACCAGAATGCCCTCCCACTGTCTCTGTATGTAATTCCTACCTACCAATTAGATTGTAAGCTCCTGGGAACAGGGACTCCTCTTCCTAAATGTTACTTTTTTTGTCTGATGCACTTATTCCCATGATCTGTTATTTATATTATTTGTTATTTATATGATTGTCGCGTATTACTACTGTGAATCGCTACAGTACTGTATGTACATTAATGGCGCTATATAAATAAAGACACTGTACAATACAATTACACAAAGAGATATTTGTATAAATATATATTTATGTATTAAAAGAAATAAATGCAATTCTGCACTATATGTTGATTAGTGCTGGATAGCTCAGACAGAATGGACATCAATGTGGACAATGCAGCATTTTCTCGGGGACCTCGGCTGTGGGGAAAACCCACTTCCGGACCTGGCTTGCAGGTTGTGGCGTCAGCTGATCAGGAACCCATGTGATTATCCTATGGTGGCCTCCTTGAGTTCTGAGTAAAAATGTCATGGTCTGACATGGTCTGAAGACCGTGACACTTTTACTCAGAGCTCAAATCCTACCAGGAATGTTGCTGGAGGGGTTACAACCACTAAAGTAATTAAGGAGTTAACCACTCTCACAAACTTTCTAGAAGGCCTAACCACCCTCGCTTGTGCAACTACAGTGCAACCCCGGGTGCCTGGAGGCCTCGGGTGGTCCCCTCTAGGCTCTGTGGCCTCCAGGTTCTCCTCGTGGGCCCCAATGAGGTCCACGGGTGTCCCGTGGGTGTCTGGGGGACCTGGGTTGTCCCCACAGGTTTCTGGGGGGCCTTAGGGTGGTGCCCGTTGGTCCCTGGGGCCCCCGGTTCTTCCCCGCAAAGTGTCCCCCATGGGTCTTCTGGTGGTACCCGTAGGCGTCCGGGGGTCCTTGGGTGGGCCTCGTGGGTTTCCAGAGGTCCTTGTGTGGTCCCCATGGGTCCCCGATGCCCTGTGGTACTAATCCTGTATTTAAAAAAACTAAAAACATGGCCTACATTTAACTCAATAACCCCCCCCCCCCCACACCACCACCAAACACATACAGTATAGTATTGGGCAAAATAACTATTATCTAGATATGGATAATAGATGATTTCCATTATTAATCACAACATTAGTCAGCATAAGTAAAGTAAATAAAAAACCGTTCTACTTACCCCTGGCAATATGAAGGGCGTCCTCGTCAGCTTAGTGCATGTCCATGTCCTTTGTTGCCAGAAAGCATACATACAGGGAAAAATACAATCTAATGTCCCCATGCCCTTTAATCACCTTAGCGGGTAAGTAATTAAGGTGTTAACCCGCAAAAGTAATTAAGGGGTTAACCCACCCTCTGCCACTATCTACCCAGAAGGCCTAACCACCCTCCCCAGGCAACCACCCTCACCCTTCACCCATTCATGTGTACAGTGGGTACATCATGCCCATATAATAAGAACATGATTGACCAATATACCACAAAATGGGGAAGGAAAACACAGCCCATAGCCAAATAAAATACAGCACATATCAAAATCAAACACAACCAAATAAAATACAGCACAAAACAAAATCAAATACAGCACATATCATAATAAAACACACCACATAGCAAAATAAAATAAAGGACATAGCCAATTAAATACAGTAGATAACAAATTCCAATTAAACAATTGAATGGCACAGTGGGTACATGATGCCCATATAATCTGTGCATCATTTAACATTATGCCTGTCAATGGTCAAAATAAAAGAAACAATCACAAACAATCACAAACAATCACAAAATAAAAGAAACAATCACTGTATGCCATCCAAACATCAGAAAATAAAAACAAATCAAGAAGTAAACAGAACTAAATTACCATCAATCAATTAACCAATCCAAAATAAATTCCACAATTCACAATTAAAACACCAAAACAAAAACATTAATAAATAAATGAAAGCTCAAAGTAAACACCATCTGACAAAATCTAACTGCAAAAAGAAGCCACTATTAAAAAGCAATCAAGCACCCCCCCCTGAAATAAACTACTTAAAACACCACTAAAAAATACATCTTACTAAATAAAAATAAAAATTACATTGCCCAATTATATCTAAGCAAACAAGCAAAATACATGTAAAATACATCAAAACAAGCATTTGCATAAACAACCATTGATTGTCCCCTGTGTGTATGTATGTATATCCATAGAGATATGAATAAATACAGTGGCAATGAATGGGCATCCACAAAAAAATAATCACAATAAAAATAATAAACCTGTAAAAGAAAAATAACATACATTCCATATTTATACTTACTTTTAGATGTTTTCACCCTTCGAACGCCGGGGACACCGTATGCTCTCGAACCAATCCATGAACCGGAACCAGGTAAATAAAAATCCAAAGTCTTTTTCATCTTTTGTAATTTCTAATCCAATTTTGTCCCTTTCTTGGGTCTTCTGAGGTTTTCATCTGTATCTTCTTCTTCATCTGTTTCTTCTCCAGGCACTCCTTGTCCTCCTATTGGTGGAGGAGGTCCTCCCTCCTCAGCTTCTTGGTGTAAAATGAGTCTGCATAGGCTTTTATAGGCCTATGACATAACATTTTCTGCAAATGGTTCCCACGGGCCTGATTGACCAGTGAAAACCGTGTGCTTTTTTTTTTTTTTTGTGACGTGATATAAAGGAAAGGAAGCCAGCCAATCAGAATGACTGTGTTTCCTTTCCCTTTAACATAATGTCATCAAAAGCAACATGGCTGCTGTCACATTGTACTTGAGCAAATCAGATCGTGGGAACTATGGGCCTCATGCAGTAAGCCCCAATAAAATCACTTTGGAAAGTATTGCCGATATACCTTTTTTTGGCGATTTTCCCTCGCAGTATTCAGTAAGGGCCGATCCATACCGGCACCCCCTAAAGGGATTGTATCTCGGGAAGCAGGGGTCCCCGGACCTAAAACCAAAGCGGTTCAGCTCCGGAGCCCCTCTGCACATCTACACTATGAGTAAAACACACATATCAATAAACACTTGTTCCGTACCTTTGCGGCTATGTGCTATGGTAACGAAGCAGCATAAATGAATTTTTAACAATAGTGTACTGTGAGCAGGGGGTCTCTGAGCCACCAATCAATGCGGTTCAGCTCAGGGACCCACTACTCCTGCACAATATTATTAAAATACAGAAATGCTGCTTCATTACCATAACGTATAGCCGCTAAGGCAATGAAGGGTTAAGGCAGAATAGCATGTTTATTGGGGACATTTGCCCCCAATAAAAATTGCAATAAACAACATACACCCCCCTGTGCATTTCAAATACATAAACAACAATAAATACGTTAAATACATATAGCACTCACCCATTTCCGGCTGCCACAATGAAGGCCATCCTCCTCTTCATCCTGCACATGGCCCATCCGCTGCTGCAAAACAGACACAAGAATAAAAACATCCAAAGTAATGTCCCCTAACCCCTTAATCACTATAGCGGTTACTAACCGCTACAGTTATTAAGGGGTTAACCCACCCTCCCCCACCACTCAGGACACCTACATACCCTCCCCCACTAACCCCCCACCCCGTGAGGCATAACCACCCTCACCCACTTCCCACAAGGGAGGCCTAGCCACATACCGTTGGGGAACCCCCCCCTCCACCCCCAGTACCCACAATAAAAACAATACACAGCCCCACAATAAGCATCATTCTATTTATTAAATACATTACCCACCCCCTGTGCCCCCCCATAAATACATGGTTTATCCTTTTACAAACAGGGTTCATAACACAGCCCCACGCGAGTCCCTGGTGTGCTGGCGGGGCACCTGACACACCTACAGGATACCAGCAGCTTGTTTCAATTAGGTTCTGGAGGCCTGTTGGGTGGGTCCCGCAAAGCGCCATGGCCCCCTGGTGGTCTCCTTTGGTCACCGTGGGCCACAATTGTGTCCCCATGGTAGGCCCAAGGATGTCTGGGAGCCCCGGGTCAGACCCACAGGTGTCTGTGGGGCCTCGGGTGGTTCCCACGGGGGTCTGGGGAACTCACGAGTGCTCACTATGGGACCGCGGTGCCCCCACGCATGTAGGACCACCACTTCATCCCCGCACACATGGGTCCACGGTGCCCCCACGAATGTGGGACTACCGCTTCATCCCCGCAGAATACGGGTCCGCGGTGCCCCCACAGATTTGAGGCCACTGCTTCATCCCCGCAGGTGTCACCCGTGGAACCACCAGCCTGATACCCGTGAGATACCCGAGGAGACCGCAGGTGGTCTCCAGAGGTCTCACGCAGAACCACGGAACAAACCCTGAATGTAAAAAAAATAAACCTGGCCTATACATTCAATACATACCCCCCCCCCCAACACCTACAGTACAATAATGTGCAAAATAACTATTATCCAGATAGGGATAATAGATCATTTGCCCATTATTAAACACATTAACTAGCATATTCAAATAAATAAAGTACTACTGACCTCATCAATAAGAAGCCCCCATCGCCAGCAACATCCTGGTCCTTCGTTGCACACAAAATACATAGCCAATACAAAGCCAATACATTGCAATTACATTCAGATATCAATTAACCCCTTAAACACCTTATCGGATAATAACCGCAAAGGTAATTAAGGGGTTAAGCCACACTGGCCCCATACCCACCCTTCACCCATGAATTTGTACATTGGCTTCATCATGCAACTATATATATATATATATATATATATATATATATATATATATATATATATATATATATATATATACATACACACACATGATGAACCAATATACAAATAAATGTAGAAGGGTTAACAAAAACATGCTGTACTCCAAATAACACTTCTCCATACAGACACACTACAATAAAATAAATTTCCTTTAAAAATCCTATCTGATCTTACAATCAAAATCCTCAAATGCCAATCAAAAACCTCAAATGACAATAAAAACATTGCATTTACATTGTGTATATGATGCATACAATCTATGCACCATATACATTCTGCAAATGAATGTTAACAATAACATTCAAAACACAATACCAATACTGTACCTCCAAACAAGTATACAATTGTAACCAATCCAGTAAACATACATCAATTAGCATTCATTAATGACATCCCTAAACAATTTAATTTACATCCCTAACAATTAAACAATTAACTAATTCAAGCGTTGAACAGAACAATTTATCATGTTAAAAAATATAAGCACCAACAAGAATACAATATATAAAAGCAAGACTCATCCTGACCTAAAGACAACCATACTATAGCAACAATTACATGTCTCTAATTTTAAAATACATTATACACACATTTAATCATAGCAGCATAGACAAATTAATTTAAAACACAGCAAATCAAGTTTTTAAAACAACATAATTTCTTACCCTGTATGTATATATCTCTCTAGACATCCATACATCCATCCATCCATACATACATACTGCACCAACACACTTTGTTCGAGCAAATACCCAGTATGTACCTGGCAGATACCTGGAATGCGCCGCTCCTCACCTCTGACAAGCCCCGTTGCGTTTGCCTTCCCAGCCTGGGTTCATGCCTGGCTGACGGGCGGCTGATCTGTTAAATGATAATGATTAGGATTTAATAGGCTGCAATGCTTCGCGTGTCTACCAGATGGCATAAATTCATGAATTGTAATGCAGTATATATATATATACTGTGCAGTATTGCAGCCAGCGGGAATAAAATGCTTCAATCCCTGCCTGGAAAATAACCCAATGCACTCGGGCAGAAAACAGTCACAAACCTCAATACACCTGGGTATACCCGAATTCGTGGGACTAGCCGAGCTCGAATAAAGTGTGTCGCCAGTGTACAGTGGCAAGAAATGATAAAGCAAAGAATTAAAAAGATACACATGTCAAAAACCTTTAAAAAAATAATCAAGTTAAATAAAATACATTTCTTTATTTCACTTACCATTACTTGACCTCACCGACTCCCATTGAACAGCTTACTCACGAACCAATCCACCAAGCACAGGAACCCATAAAATAATAAACCATAAAAAAATAAACATTACACTAAAAATCCAAATCAATCCACGGGTCTTCTCTTTGTAATCCATCTTCATCTGTATTCTTGTTTTTTCTATCTTCTTCCGGGGTCTTCTTCCCGTCTTCGGCCACGCCCTGGTCTTCTTTCTTCTGTAGGAGGTCCTTCCTCCTCGGTGCCTGGCTTCAAAATGAGACGACATAGGCTTTTAAAGGCCTATGACGTCACATTTTCATCATGGTTCCCACGGCCCTGATTGGCCCGCGAAAACCATGTGTTTTGGCCGATAAAAAAATTAAATGATGACGTCACTTAAAGGCAATGAAAGCACAGCCAATCAGAATGGCTTTGCTTCAATTGCCTTTAAGATGACGTCATTAAAAGAAACATGGCCGGCCTCACATGGTACGGTAGCCAATCAGAGCGTGGGAAGTCTATCCCTACTCTGATTGTCTCTAGTACCATGTTGTTTTGAATGTTATTGTTAACATTCATTTGCAGAATGTATATGGTGCATAGATTGTATGCATCATATATACAATGTAAATGCAATGTTTTTATTGTCATGTGAGGTTTTTCATTGGCATTTGAGGATTTTGATTGTAAGATCAGATTGGGTTATTAAAGGAAATGTATTTTATTGTAGTGTGTCTGTATGGAGAAGTGTTATTTGGAGTACAGCATGTTTTTGTTAACCCTTCTACATTTATTTGTATATTGGTTCATCATGTGTGTGTATGTGTATATATATATATACATATATCATCATGCAACTATATATATACAGATATATATATATATATATATATATATATATATATATATATATATATATATATATATATATATATATATATATATATATATATATATCTGTATATATATAGTTGCATGATGAAGCCAATATACAAATTCATGGGTGAAGGGTGGGTATCGGGCCAGTGTGGCTTCACCCCTTAATTACCTTTGCGGTTATTATCCGATAAGGTGTTTAAGGGGTTAATTGATATCTGAATGTAATTGCAATGTATTGGCTTTGTATTGGCTATGTATTTTGTGGGCAACGAAAGACCAGGATGTTGCTGGCGACGGGGGCTTCTTATTGATGAGGTCAGTAGTACTTTATTTACTTGAATATGCTAGTTAATGTGTTTAATAATGGGCAAATAATCTATTATCCCTATCTGGATAATAGTTATTTTGCACATTATTGTACTGTAGGTTTGGGGGGGGGGGGGGTATGTTTTGAATGTATAGGCCAGGTTTATTTTTTTACATTCAGGGTTTCTTCCGTGGTTCTGCGTGAGACCTCTGGAGACCACCTGCGGTCTCCTCGGGTATCTCACGGGTATCAGGCTGGTGGTTCCACGGGTGACACCTGCGGGGATGAAGCGGTGGCCTCATATATGTGGGGGCACCGCAGACCCGTAGTCTGCGGGGATGAAGCGGTGGTCCCACATCCGTTGGGGCACCGCGGACTCCTAGATGCAGGGATGAAGCGGTGGTCCCACATCCGTGGCGGCACCGCGGACCCATAGTGAGCACTCGTGTGTTCCCCAGACCCCCGTGGGAACCACCCGAGGCCCCGCAGACACTTGTGGGTCTGACCCGGGGCTCCCAGACTTCCTTGGGCCTACCGTGGGGACCCAATTGTGGCCCACGGTGACCAAAGGAGACCACCTGGGGGCCATTGCGCTTGGCGGAACCCACCAACAGGCCTCCAGAACCTGTTTGAAACAAGCTGCTGGTACCCTGTAGGTCTGTCAGGTGCCCCGCCAGCCCGCCAGGGCCTCGCGTGGGTCTGTGTTATGAACCCTGGTTGTAAAAGGATAAACCATATATTTATGGGGGGGCACAGGGGGTGGGTAATGTATTTAATAAATAGAATGATGCTTATTGTGGGACTGTGTATTGTTTTTATTGTGGGTACTGAGGGTGGGTTCCCCAACGGTATGTGGGTAGGCCTCCCTTGTGGGTAGTGGGTGAGGGTGGTTAGGCCTCATGGGGTGGGGGGTTAGTGGGGGAGGGTATGTAGGCATCCCGAGTGGTGGGGGAGGGTGGGGTAACCTCTTAATGACTGTAGCTGTTAATAACCGCTATAGTGATTATGGGGTTAGGGGACATTACTTTGGATGTTTTTATTCTTTTGTCTGTTTTGCAGCATCGGAGGGGCCATGGGCAGGATGAAGATGAGGATGGCCTTCATCGTGGCAGCCGGACATGGGTGAGTACTATATATATTTAATGTACTGATTGGTGTTTATGTATTTAAAATGGCCACATTCACTATTATCCATTTGTGGATAATAGTAATTGTGCCCATTACTATACTGTATGTGTTAAGGGGGGGGTTATTTCTTTATAAGTATGCATGTGTTTAGACATTAATTGGTACTGCAGGCCTGCGGGTAACACCCGAGGGCCCCTGCCAGCCTATAGTATCATTGATGTGCATATATGTGTATGTTAGGGGTTATAGGGGTTGTTGGGGTTATATATATATATTTATTTATTTATATTCATTTATTTATTTAGATTTATTTAGTGTGGGGCTGCTGTGTGTGATTATTTTTTTATTGTGGGTAGCGGGTGTGGTTGAAGGGGGTATTAGCCCCAACAGTGGTTGTTTAGGGCTTACGGGTGGGTAGCGGGAGGTCTTAACTCCTTCATGACCGTTGCGGTATTAACTGCTACGGTCGTGAAGGGGTTAAGTGCACCCGCAACCCACCCCCCACAAGCCCTAAACAAACAACAAGGGCCAAATACCCCCTTCACCCACCCCCCCTAACCAAAATAAAGCTGGCACGGTGGGTTAACCCCTTCATTGCCTTAGCGGTTAGCCGCTAAGGTAATGAAGTGGGCTGTACATGCATTTTTCCTGCCTCGGATGCATGCCTGCGTTTGGCTTCACTTTATATCGGCCGAGCAAATTTTTTCCAATCGGGCGCAAAAACGCCCTGCTTAGTGCATTGCCCCCTCTGACTTTATCTACAGTCAATATATGGTATACATCCTATATCCATCAGCCGATTGCACACACTTGAATACCCTCGTGCATTGCTAGCCTCAACCTGAGTACTAATTTCTTCCTCCACATTGAGTATTAACTCCTGATTGGCACATTGTGTTGTATTTTAGACATTTACGTACATTGTATTTTTATTGTATTTACCATTTATTTCCAGCTACAGGGAATAGGATTTCTCTGTGTTTATTCAACAGCCTGCATTTATAGTACAGTATATAGGATTTTACGCTCTTTGTTTTTTTAACTCAAATTTTGGGATTTGGATAATCCGGTTTAGAGCTGCATTTTCCTACATGAACACATTTCCTCTATCACTATACAGTATGATCACGGTTATTAATTAATTAATTAATTAATATGTATATATATATATAAAAAAAAAATATATATATATATATATAACAAAAGAAAACTATGAAATAGCGCCTGTTAACTATATCAAAGACTGTTATATAACTAGGTTGAATAATCCCAGGAACTATCCAGAATAGGGCTATAAAACTACTGATATTATAGTACACCCAAAAAACACAGTGGTATTTGAAAATTCAAGGCTATTGTGTGTAATAACTTAATCCAAACAACTGGTCACTACACAACACAATAAACAATAAAACCTAAATATTTATTAAAATATAACTTGAAACCATAAAAATCATAAAAAGTATAAGAAAAAATAGGACCAATTGATGAATGTCCAGTTCTGTCCCAAAATGTACTTCTCCAGGTAAACTGCAGCCCGAATAAGGGATCACCAATCCCTGACTGGAATCTGTGTGGAGAAAAAACAACAGGCTCGCACACCTAGTGTAGTACTGTAAAAAGCATATATTTGGGGGACATAAACATAGACAAATGCCCACTCACAAGGATAGCAATGTTAAGTGCATGTATGAGAAAAGATCTCAATCGCCAGCCTCGTGACGCGCTTGATACACCTCGTGATTTACCAAAAACCCAAATAAATCATTTTTACAGTACTACACTAGGTATGCGCCTGTTTGTTTTTCTGCAGAATCCCTTGCTGCAGTGGAAGTGCTGTATGCTGGGTGATAATGGGGAAAGGCGGGGTTGCAGACCTGCCTAAGACATGCAGATGAGCATACAGCTATATTTGCATATTTGCTTTCCTGTGGAGGGTTTTTGTCACTTTTTTTACTCACCATAACTTAACTCAGTATTATGGTTTAGCCTATCCCATAGCCTCTCTTGCATTCCCAGTAAAATCAACCCCACACTGATGAGACCCATCAAGGTCGAAACAGCTCTCTGTGGGTGGTTTTCTGGGTATGCACCTTAACCCTGGCTGTGCTCAAAGCTGTGACCATGCAGCAAGCTTAAGCCTATAGGGAACCATGTTAAAAATGGTTATTGAGGCAAAAAGTGACACTGTGTGCTCATTTGCATGTCATTTCCCAGAATCCCTTGCTGCAGTGGAAGTGCTGTATGCTGGGTGATAATGGGGAAAGGCGGGGTTGCAGACCTGCCTAAGACATGCAGATGAGCATACAGCTATATTTGCATATATATATATATATATATATATATATATATAAATATATATATATATATATATATATATATATATATATATATATATATATATATATATACACACAGTATATATACACACACACATACACACACAGCAAACATATAGCAAAGTAGAAATCCTTGAGTCTTGTGTGTGTGCGGGGGGAAGGAGAGAGCACTGTACAATGGATTAACAGTAGTTCAAAGAAATATTTTCAACAGGTTATCATAATGTTTTGATCCCCACACCCCCAAATAAAAATCACAGTACAATGCCACCAACCTCATAAAGAACGTACATGACAAGTGTAGAATTAAAAAGCAACAGTAGTGATTGATTCTCATAATATCCAGAATCGTTATGCAAGCCCATGTCGATAACCAAAAATATATATATATATTTATAACTTGATTCTCAGAATATCCAGAATTGTTATGCAAGCCCATGTCGATAACCAAAAAAAAAATATAAATATTTTGAAAACTTGAACTTCTAATTGAATGGGAAGTCATACACGCATGCGCAGGAATGTGATGCCACGCTCGGGATGATTCAAGCCAGAAAGCCATACATTCCAAATGAATGGTGTGGGAGAGGTGTACAGTAGATAAGAAGTTGAAATACTTTAGCCTTGTGTGTGTGCAGGGGTCGACGGGGAGAGCGCTGTATGATGGATTATCAGTTCAACGAAATATTTTCAAAAGGTCCTCATAATGTTTAATGCGCAGAAATGTGATACTGTAACACTCCTATGCATTTCAACAATGTTCAAATGAGACATACACGCATGCGCATAAAATAAAAACAGTATGAAAAGAAGAGCAAGCCTAGTAAAAGTTTTGATTAATAAAAAATACATATAGAAATGTGATAATGTTATTTTCAGAAGAAGACGCGATGTTATATTTTTGTAATACTGTACTTCTTTTCCCTAAGGAGCCTCATACAGTACTACTACTGTATACAGTATGAATGTTAATTACTCTCTGCTTCAAATATACAGTAAATCTTCCTATTTACAGAACTGTGTACTGCGCGCGCACACAAAGACTTGCAGAAATGTACGGCAGGTTGAATTGCTATTAGACTTTTAAGGCAACAACTCGCGATCGCCCACCTGAGTTTCTAGACGGTATTGCAGTATTGCAGACAACGCTAAAAAAGCGAGTGCTAAAATAACGGAAACCGCTCGGAAAAATAAAAAAACAGAGCGCGTCTGCCCGCAGTTATCAGAGTGGCGCGGCTTTGGCTGATTTAGAATAAAGGCTGTCGCAGTTGTAACTTTATATATATAGCAATAATAAAAAGCAGAAAACACAGATAAGTAAGCAAACGTAGACAGTAGTACTCTCTGGGTCAGGTAGTAAATGGTACAGTCCTGGAAAAACCCTTGTTGCAGCGAGCCCTCATGGTGGCCATCCACAGAAAGTCACTCTGTATAGGGGTTCAGATGTCCTGGATGATCCTCCACACTACCTCTGGTCTGGAAGCTGTACTTGGTGTCTGCAGTGTAGCCCTATGCGTTTTGTCAAATTAAACATCTTTGAGGGGCATTGTTCCCCTCAGAGAGTCAGATGGAGGTTTGTTGCTACGAGGTATGTTGTTGGAGGACGACTCGGTGGAAGGCTGGGGCGCTGTAGTGCCTGAATCACCAGGCACACTATATCTATAGGTGAAAAAATCCTTGCAGCGTGAAGGTCCCATCACCTATTGTATCTTTGGGGCAGTACACAGTTACAGGTACTGACAAAATCTGTCTCCAATTATAAGACCCTAAACACCTTTCAAGCTTAAACATATTGGGCTCATTAATCAGCACACACAGAGACACTGTTATAATTCTTTTATCCATTTGATTTATTCCTGATTCTACAAGCAACATTGTATGTTACAAATCTGTTTCTGTTACATAATTAGTGCCCTTTATAGGGTAAATATTGTTGGTTTACATTTGGTATAGGTTCAAAGATCCTTTTAATCTTCAATTAACATACAGTAGTCTTATGAAACCCACTCCTAATAGGATTTTTGCATTACACAATTTGTAACTGTACCCGATGCTATTTGTATCATATATATACCGTTGGAGAAAGATACATTACCAGACAAATCTGACACTTTGAAAATTATAGGGGTAGCAATAGCTCTTGTAAAAGGGTGACTTCACCTTTAAAAGATTGTGGTTTTGTTTAGATTACATTTGGATCTTTGAGACCTGTTCTATTCACCCTTATACTGAATACTGCTGAACCCACGATTAGATTGACAATTTAATTTTACTAAGGCCAATGCTCTTGTTTTTAAAGCCATATAATTCCATCTCCATTTAAGTATTCTATAATTGACCAGCGATTTACTGTGTACATTGTTTGCCCTCTTTGATCCTTCTTTGGCTCCATTTAAACTAGAAACATACTGTAGTGACAGATTTAATATATATATATATATATATATATATATATATATATATATATATATATATATATATATATATATAAACACAGAAAAAACAGGCGCACTCATAGCGTAAAATTGTATAACAATAAATTTATGGAGTAAGGGATAAAAATGCACACTCACAAACAAAGCTGAAAAAAATGCGTTTTTGAGTACAACTCAGCCCGTTCAGATGCAGGAACCCAAGGAGGAGGACTTCGGTGTGATGTCCGCGGTGTGTCTTGCCACAATAGCCCCTCTATTTCCTGGCAGGGACCGAAAGCCACGAGGGACGCCGCCTTCCCCTCTCTCCGGTGCTACACAGAGCATACACTGAATAGAGTCTCGCGTGAACTCGATGATGTCAGCGAGGTTTCAGCCAGGGAGAGTTCACAGTGTAAACAGGAACTCAAATGTCTGAATGGCTGGTAGCAAAATGCTAGCAAAGCAGCAGGAGTGCAATAATGTAGATGAGTGCAAATAAAATATATAAACTGGACAGTAGGCTCCACAGCAATCTCTACGCGTTTCGTCTCAAGCGAGACTTCATCAGGAGAATTGCATAGGCATTACATACAGTTAAATATTACATATGACCAATAAGATCATAGGAGGCAGAGGATTAGTAATGAGATACACATGATGAGTATTAGGGTTGGATTAACCCCTATATATGCCAAAGCACACATAGATAAGGAGTCACAATTTTAATCCTAAAGACCAAGTATGTTATAGCATATAGTATTAGACGCTTCAACTAATGCATAAAATATATATATCACAATTATAGACCAGAAATTAAACATACAAGTCAGCCAAAAAAGGTTAACCTGAAAAGTTAAGTAGAATGTCATTGGTAGTTGACTTGCATAGTAACATATATATAATACGTATAATACAGTAAACAGATGTCAATATGTGGTAAACAATACCCTAAGTATAGAGAGATGGCTATATAACCACTGAATATAGGAGGAGTGGTAAGATATAATGATATAAGATATAGCTCATGTGATATTATATATATATACTTCTATTTGGGCAGTGGTTAAAAGTATTTGTATATATTTGATCAATAATTGATAATAAACTAATTTACGTATTTTAAAAATAAAGATGAATTTGATGACAATTTGTGGTGTCTAAATTCGAATGGAATATATATTAACAGTATTTTACAAAATTTAATTGAGGAGTCTCAAGAATTGGAGAGTACTGATGACAATAAAGACTACATACCCATTTAACCCCTTACATCATTAGTCAGCAATTAATTTGCTACAAAATATGTGAACCGGGTTTAAGGTTTAACCCAACTATTACATATGTATACCTGTTGTTGATCCATTAGTGATAAATCAATATCATGGATTACAGTTGGAGTCAGAGGTACAGCAAAGGTTGTTATTTGAGCAAGGACAGAAGAATCCTCAACACAATAGTATATGTACCTATATATAGATGAAAGTGCTGTGTACAATGAATAGTGTGTGTAAAGATGTTCGTAGCCACATGACCCTACTAAATGTGTATATACTTGTGTATAAAAATAAAATAAAAAATAAATAAAAAATATTTGTATATAGTATTGAATATAATAATAATGGAATGTAAATGTATGTGTATGTTAATGTAAATATATAATGTGTAACTCTATATGTTACACTGTGATGCAAATCTAAGGGTGATAGAATGAGACCAGTCCCGGACTTTGAACAGACACATCCACAGTATGATGCATAAAAGGATTATAACAACCTATAATAGGGTTGATTATATAACCACTTTTAAAGATAGTATGGGAAGAAATATTTAAAGACCTGACATGTCACCATAGTTCAGAGGGAGTGCAGTAAAGCACTCAAACCAGACCTCCGAAGGATCACCCATCATGAGTGATCACATTATGGTGCCAACGTCATTGTGTCCATTTGGGTGTAATGTATCCAAAATATACATCCAGTAAGTCTCCCTCATACACAATCTTTTGAAATGGTCTCCACCCATAAATGTAGGGGGGATATACTCAATGCCCATAACTCGTAGGGACCTAGGATCCTTAAAATGTTCATTACAATAATGGCGGGAGAGGTTATGTGTTTGGCACCCATTTATTATATTTCTCCGATGCTCTAAAAAACCTCGTGCTTAGAGCTCTTGATGTGCGGCCTACATACTGTAGGCCGCACTCACATGATATCAGATAAATGACATATTCACTAAGACAGTTAATGTATTCTGCTATATCATGTGAGGTGCCATTCGAATAAGATTTGAATTTATTGGTTTTAATTAAGTGTTTGCACGTTAAACACCTGCCTCTCCCACATCCAAAGTTTCCCTTTACCCTGATGGGAATAGAACCATCCACTCTTAATTTATTGACTACCTTTGATGTTTTTAATTTGCTCGGTGCAGTCATTGTTTTGATATTCCTTGCTTTCCTAAAGATCACAGAAGCATGTTTTGGCAAAAGGTGACCAATTTCTGGATCGCTGACCAGAATGTTCCAATGGTCATTAAATACTTTTTTAATTTGGTTAGCAGACTGATTGAACTGTGTGCTAAATTTAGGTACAGAGCCTTTGGATGTAGCCCCATTTTTACACGTTGTTTTCCTTTTGGATTTTTCCAATAGAGAGGCACGATCCAATAAACTAGCATCTAAAAATGATTTGTTTACAATTGCCATGTCATAGCCTTTTTCCTGGAACTTAACTGAAAGATCTTTACCCTGGGTATAAAAGTCTGTGTCCATTGAACAGTTGCGTCTTAATCTGTAGAACTGACTTTTAGGTACATTATCTAACCATTTTTTGTAATGATTGCTACCATATTGTAGGTAGCTGTTCGCAGCCACAGTTTTGAAATGTGTTCTTGTGTGAATATCATTATGAGGACCCACAAATAGCTCTAGATCTAAAAATACTATAGTATCTGGGTGTATATTGTATGTAAATTTCAACCCCATCTTGTTATCATTGAAGGACTCCAAAATCCCCTCCAGGATTCCCCTCTCACCATCCCAAATAATAAGGATGTCATCTATGAAGCGGCCATAGAAAACCAAACCCGCCCCCAGCACAGCATCTCCCCACACATGGGTACTCCCCCACAGTCCCATATAGAGGTTAGCATAATTGGGAGCAAATTTGGCCCCCATGGCCGTTCCACAGATTTGCAAATAATATGTGTTACCAAATAGAAAATAATTGTGATTCAACATAAATTTAATAAATGCTAATAGAAACAACCTTTGTGAAGAGTGCAAATTGGGATCTAATTCTAAAAAGTGACTAATTGCCTGGATACCTTTTAAGTGCTCAATACAAGTGTAAAGTGAAGATACGTCACAAGTGATCCAGGGAAAGGTATCCTTCCATTTGATGTCAGAGATGGAGTCAATGACATGCAACGTGTCCCGTATGTATGAGCGTAATTTGATGACATGAGGCTGTAAGTAATAATCCACATACTGGGACATGCTGGACGTCATAGAGCCAATCCCCGACACAATTGGCCTCCCTGGTGGTTTCACTATATCTTTGTGCAATTTAGGAATGTGATAGAAAATGGGGGTTGTAGGGTGTTTGATGTATAAAAACCTGTGTTCTAGTTTGGAAATAATCCCTTCAGTGAATGCATCCTGGAGGAGATTCCGGAATTCCGACTGATAATCCTCAGAGGAGTCTTCATTAAGAATCTGATAAGATGTGGTGTCAAGGAGGAGGCGATGGGCTTTACAAAAATAATCTGCCCGATCCTGTAGGACAATCGCGCCCCCCCCCCCTTATCTGCTTGGCGGACAATTAAATCACTATTGTTTTTTATATTTAATAAAGCTTGGTTTTCTTCTTTTGTAAAATTGTTATATTTCAGTTCTACATTATTAAGACACAACTGTTCTAAGTCCCTAAGGACTACTGTATAGAATGTTTCAATAAAATTACCCTTTGATTGGTAAGGGAAATACGTCGATTTTGGGACAAATGGAGATGGTTTACATTTCAATAAAGTACCCTGATCTATTTCAATTGGGCATGGATTGGAATCTAACAATGTATTTGAATCTTCCTCATGTATTGTAAGGTCCAAAAGTGAATTCTTAGCTAGATCCTGATTGTCAAGTATTATTCTTTTTGAGGATGGACCCATTAATCTATCAGTAACACTAGAATTTTGTGTGTTATTTGGTCTGTTACCTAATTGGTCTGATTCCACCAGGAAAGAAGTCAGGGCATTTATGCACTCTTTTTCTTGTGTATTGAACTCAAATTCCAAATTGTCATCCCCTTTTTGGGTGAAGTGTCGCATCAAAGTTAACTTGCGGATGTATCTGTTCAAGTCCACAAACAGGTCAAACCTATTGGGTGTACTATTGGGTGCAAATGAAAGACCTTTAGCTAGTAGTGATAAGTGATGTGGAGTGAGTGTATGTGATGAAAGATTGTAGATACCGTATTTGTGTGGTGTGTCTACCATCATCTTCATTTTCTTCTGTCCTTGCTTCTTTGCTCCTCCTGACTCCCCTGAATCTCTTTTTCTTCGGGGTAGTTGTTGATTCTGTTTCTCCCAAAGTGGATATCTCTTTTCATTTTCTCTCTGTTCTAAAAAAGAGGTGGATTTATTTGATTTATTAGGTGAAGTATAGTTTGTTGAGTTAGAACCCTTAGTGCTAGTTTTAGATCTTGCTCCTTCCCTTAGTTCCACTGCAATTTGTTCTTGGGACTCCCCATTATCCTCACAATCGTCCCCCAACACAGAGTATTGATTGGAGGTAGAACAACTTGCAGAGGAAGTGGTAGGAGTGACCTTGTGATGTTCCTTTTCTTTCCTATCCATCCTAGCTTCTTTAATTAATGTAATAATGTCATTCTTTTCCTTCTCATTAGATATAGGTTTTTTATTTGGTTTGGAATCTCTGTTATCATGTCTATAACCTGAATTAGATCTACCAACTGTAATCCATGATATTAATTTATCACTAATGGATCAACAACAGGTATACATATGATATAGTTGGGTTAAACCTTAAACCCGGTTCACATATATTTTGTAGCAAATTAATTGCTGACTAATGATGTAAGGGGTTAAATGGTTATGTAGTCTTTATTGTCATCAGTACTCTCCAATTCTTGAGACTCCTCAATTAAATTTTGTAAAATACTGTTAATATATATTCCATTCGAATTTAGACACCACAAATTGTCATCAAATTCATCTTTATTTTTAAAATACGTAAATTAGTTTATTATCAATTATTGATCAAATATATACAAATACTTTTAACCACTGCCCAAATAGAAGTATATATATATAATATCACATGAGCTATATCTTATATCATTGAAAATACAGTGTGGTCCTCTTAACCTGTCCATTGTGATTAATGTAGCATTAAAGCCAGAACCAATGGACTGGTTTGAATCTTTTATTAATGTTTTAATTGTTCTAATTGTGTATGCAAATTAACCTTGCTATAACTACTGTGGGGTCACAACCAATGGGTACCCCTGATGAAGTCATCATAGATGACGAAACGCGTAGGGCGTGGCTAAGGCAGAGGAGGCACTAACCCACTGAGACCTTCGTTACGGGCTGAGATGAACGCAGGCTGTAAGAGGCAAAGCCAAATAGAAGAGCGGACCCATCTCCGTTTCCCCTGGTGGTGCAGCAGCCAGAATCAGGCAGCTGAAGGACCTGGTTCCCGGAGGGATTTCCTTTTGCGGGGCACCTGACCGGGTGGACGTCACTTCCGGCAGAAGTAGACAGCACAACGTGTGTGCAGGAGAGGACACCATTGCTGATCCGGACGCTACCACTGGCTTATGTGGGCCTATCTCATAACTGCATTAATTACCGTTACACTTGTGAGTGGGTCTGTTTTTAATGTTCTATAAACTTATTGTTATACTTTAATGCACTAGGTGTGCGCCTGTTTTTTCTTTTCTTTTCTTCCATAGCTATATATAGGGAGTTGTGATCCCTTTCAAACGGGCTGCCATATACCTGGATGCATTCATCTGGAACGGGACTCTGTGTTTTTTAAAGGTTTTTTAAGGTTTTATGGACTTTTACATTGAATATTTTTCATATATATTTTTTCGAATTTTTATAATTTATATATATTTTTTCATATGTTTTTTCCTTATATACATTCTATATTAAAGTTATAATTTTGTTTTACATGTTTTATCTTAAAGAGACATAGGTTCTATTTTATATTTAACCTCCCTTGGCCACCCCATAGGTTGTTCTAACACAGTATGTTAGACCTACTCACAGTTAGGCAGGTTGTTATATTAGGCGCTCCTTTAAACATTTTTGTCTTGTTCTGATATATATATATATATATATATATATATATATATTGTGACAAACGCCCCTCTTTTGTAGTGCTGACGTCTGTCTGGGTTCTTCCCGACACAGTCTTCTAGGGTTAATTATACAACATACAGGATCATGCAAAGTATTATGCTGCTTAACTCAGGCTTCTGCCTGCTTTATTTTCATCCAAGTAAGGTACTGCAGCTTTAACATGTGAAGGTTAGAGGTACTCAGATACTTTCATTCAGCAGTTCACATATTTCAGTGTTACAATATTTCCCACACTGTTATTTCAAGAAATAAAACCAAAATCATATAAGCAAAATCCTATCCCTTTCAGGGATCTAACTACACATCAGAATCAGTCTCTCTAACAGCTGCTGGCCAACTAAACTGGTTCCCCAGCTTAAAACAATGCTCTCTCATTTAGGGTCACAAGATACAGCACAGTCTTTTAGCAACAGCAGTAACCATTTGTTTTGTCTTATCTGCTTGTGGTGTCCAGGCAAATCCTCTGGTACTGTGATACGTGGAGGAGCCGTCAACCCCGACACTGGAAACAGGGGAGCAGCGATACCCCCAGCCTCCAGGCTCTAAGGAGAGAGAATGAAATGCAAAACCTCTCTGCTCTAAGTACCTGTGCATGTGATTAGAAGAGCAGGTGAGGGAGAACTAGAGCCATTGTAATCTGTGGTCTGGATTTTCCATCCAGCTGCCTGAGTTAATGGGAAGATGTGGAACGGATCATTTTTAGCTATTCCTGCACTTTCTGCTCTAAAATGGGGCAGAAAGCTGCCTAACATCTTTGGACTATGTCACATATCCCCCTCCCCAGCTCACACCTACTGGGGTGAGCGGCCATGGACCTCACTGGGGTGAGCGTCCTACCTGAAATACTTGAGCTAACTCCTCAGTACAACATTAAGTATTCACATGACACGAATATGAACTTTTTCCACGGCAATTATGGACAATAGGTTTCGTCATAAGAGACTATACTTGGCAAACATATTTTGTTGCTCTCTATTAGGGAACTATTTTGAAAACTAAGTGTCTAGCACACATTCTTACAACCCAGGATATGCTAAATATATTCACAAAACCAGACAATTTCTATTACCTCCCTGGGTTTTTCTACTCTATGAATCTCATATATTTACCAACCGAAAAGGGCATTTTTTTTTTCTATATTGTAAGCTACCACTATTTTTTTTTTTTTCTTATACTACAGCCTTGTAATCTTAAGAGCCATCAACCCTGTATATTAATTTGTAGTTTTACCTACATTTTCAATGAAGAGAAAAAAAAATACAACATTGCAATATTTACAAAAATGCTTTTCTAAAGGCATAGTATAGCATATACTGTAGTAGTGACATAGTCCACTCGTATAACATAAAAATCGGTCAGTTCCCAAACATTTTTCCTTTTTTTTTTTTCTTGACTTCCAGTCCATTACACCCTCTGACTTTATTTCAACACCCGCTGCAGCCTGCAAATGACTGGACTGTTTCTTCAGCCACTGACGAGACCCTCGGTCCGGATTCTCCTTGGCTCCACATTGTGGTCCAGAGTGGCGAGATCTGGAACTATTCAGGCGCCGTGTTGACCTTTGTTGCTTTTTCTTTTCAATCTTTGATTTCCCTTTTGGGGCCATTACCAGGCCTTTGCGTTTTGAAGACCTAGTTGCCTCTGTACAAACGTAGTCCATATTAACAACGTCATCAGGATCTGTCAACAAGTTTGTGTTTTCAGGAACTGCCACCCACTTGGCTAAAACATCTTCTGTGGTGGCCTGGCTGCGTTCACTAGTTTGATAATCTTCTGGACAACGTAAATGAAATTGAGGATCTGGATTTTTGAATCCCAGATCAGGGAGAATATTCTCAGGAGGGTGCCTATCTGTTTCTGGAATAACAGCAGCACAATCAAAGTCAATTCTTTCTCCTTCCTCTTTGTCATCAGTGAGGACATTGACTTTAAGTGTATAGGAACGTACAGCTTGCTTGGTTAGGAGGTAGGATTGATAGCCCGACTGAACCACTTTAGCAGCTTCTCCCATGTCCTGGTAGCGTCTTTGTTGCTGTCCTTTATTTCTTTTTCCACTCAGTGCAGCTGCTAATTCAACTTCTTTGGAGTTGAGTTGCGACTCCATGTCTGTCATTTGTTTCAGAGCAAAGTTTAACTCTGTTTCATTTTTTCTATTCTTGACCTGCAGCTGCAGGTGCTCCTCTCGGGTCTTGTTCAGCTCCAGCAGCAGCCGGGCCCCCTCATTTGCCGTGTGGTCCAGCTGCTTGTGGATATCGGCCATCTCGCTTTCATAGCGCAATGTCAGGCAGACCAACTGACGGACGGACACCTCCTCCATTTCGGCGCACTGTATCTCGCGCTCAGCCATCTGCTTCTGCAGCTCTTCCTGTATTTCTAGCTTTTCCTGGATCAATTGCTTCTCCACTTTTGCTGCTTGGTGAAGCTTCTTATCACCGTCACTGATCTGGTCAGTCAAGTCTGAATTTTTCTGTTTCAGAATTACATTCTCTCTCTTTACAGTCTCTAAATTACTCAGGGCATTCTCATAGGTTTCTTTCAATATTCCCAGCTCTGTGTTCAGACCGTGGCCCTCCAGGAGTGAGTTTTGAACCTCTGTGCTGAGCGTGTGAACCTCTTGCAGAGCCTTCCCGTATTTCTGTTTTAGGATAGCAATCGATTTGTCAGACTTAATCTGTTTTTCCTCTATGGTGGCAATTACGGTGTTGGCCTTTTTCAGACTAGTCGTCACCTCTTCCAGCTCACTCCGTAAGAGAAACTCTGTTTTCTTCAAAGTCTCGTGCTCTTGTAAAGCTGGAAGTATACACCTCTGTAACTCGGCGTTCGCTTCTCGCTCCATGTTCCAACATTCTCGCACCTTATTGTTAGATTCTTGTTCCTTCTTCCAACATTCTCGCTCCTTCATCAATCCCTGCCGCAGGACTTCATAATCATGGCGGGCAGCTTGGAGTGCAGAAACCAAAGCCTCTTTATCCTGGTTCAAGGATTCAGCTTCCCTTTTCTCCTCCTTTTCCTTTGCCACTGTTCCCGTGACAATTCTGCTAGTCACTCCGGTCTGCAGCACATCTCGGTGCCTTTCTGACGCATGTCCTGACAGCGCAGGTTCAAGTGGCTCGGTCACTTCCCCTGTGACTTGAGGAACAGTTTTCTTTTTCTTCTTCTTTCTTTTTGCTTTATTAGCTCCAGAGATATCAGTGGTACTGGGCACACACTCACTGGTATCAGCTTCCACATCTTGCTTGCACTCACAGGGCGTTGCTTGCTTTTGCAGCCGTTTGTCTTTGAAAATTTTGGGGCACACATCTTCCATGTGACCTACTTCAGGACAGGTCCAGCATACTAAATTCATCTGTAGGTACGGCTCTCTTCCCGGGGCCACATACGAGTCGTCGTCATCATTATCGTATGGCCTGAAGGGACACTGTTTTTCATGATTACGTGCATTACAAAACAAACATTTCACGTCGGCCATTTTAGAAACCCGGCAGGGACAATTTGCTAGCTGCAATTTCACTCACTTCAGCAACTTACATACAGCACTTGCTAGCTGCAAATTCACTCACTTCAGCAAAAGGCATTAGCTTTACAAACAGCACTTGCTAGATGCAATTTTTTTTCTTCAGCAAAACATTTTGGTTTTCTGTTTGGGTTCAGGGTGCTATTGCATCCACACCTCGCACATTCTCTGTGTATGCTAGAAGCACAACTGATATACACAGTGGGACAGACTTCACTCATAGCATCTGTACTTTAGTTCAGCTGGGCGGCCATTTTAAACCCCCGCATTTATTTGCAAACCCACAGACTTTTTAGTGTCGACCCGCATTCTCCACCATATGTGACAAACGCCCCTCTTTTGTAGTGCTGACGTCTGTCTGGGTTCTTCCCGACACAGTCTTCTAGGGTTAATTATACAACAAACAGGATCATGCAAAGTATTATGCTGCTTAACTCAGGCTTCTGCCTGCTTTATTTTCATCCAAGTAAGGTACTGCAGCTTTAACATGTGAAGGTTAGAGGTACTCAGATACTTTCATTCAGCAGTTCACATATTTCAGTGTTACAATATTTCCCACACTGTTATTTCAAGAAATAAAACCAAAATCATATAAGCAAAATCCTATCCCTTTCAGGGATCTAACTACACATCAGAATCAGTCTCTCTAACAGCTGCTGGCCAACTAAACTGGTTCAATGGAACGGAACCAGGGGAGCGTCAATATCTGAAAAAATATATACAAACTACCATAGTGTATACTGTATATAAAGCAACATATAAACGGTAGGGCTCCAAGGAGCAACAGAGTGCTGGATTAAGGAATATAATCCATAAACAGCATATAGTTAGGGAGAATGATATCCCAGAAGAGAGACAACAGAGCCAAGAATAAAAAGCCAAATCAAATTTATCCGGAAATGGTAAAATTCAAGGCTTACAAGATACCAGATTCAAACAGGCGTGGGTAACAGGTTTAGAGATGGAACGCCGAGTCGCGACCTCGTGGACCTCCTGCACGTCTGACTTCTCCACCGGTATCTCCTGTACTGCAGACTGGATGCCGATACGTCACTTCCGGGTTTCACGGAACAGTTGGCGCCAACGGAACATCAGCTGGAGACTGTCTCCCTCAGGATGGCACGTTGAGGGTTACGCTCTACGCGTTTCGCCGTATAGGGTGGACGGCTTCGTCAGGAGTGACGTAGACCCATGGGAGGATACTATATATACCCTTCCCAATTAAAGTGACCTTTCTCCCCATAGGTCACCACGTATGATGGTCTAATTAGTTGGGTAAATCATTTACACTCACCGCTATAACAGATCTCATCAGAATTTTATACAGATATATTAAAATACAATTTATTCTTTAATACAATATATAACAATAAAAACCATATTTTTACTCAAAACTAAAAATATATAACAAATGGTAAAACACATCTAACTCAATAGAATTAATAAAATAATCTCCACACAATTCTCTAATTATGAAAAACGTCGATTGATGTATCTCCAAGGGAAAGAAAAAGAAGAGGAAAGACACAATGAGTGTTACTTATAGCAGTATATATAATCTATCAAATTCTTTACTCTTTAGTGTACATTTCATTAGTAAGTTTTTGTATATACAAACTTATACTCATAATTAATGTACATCATTCATAGAAAAGCATTTAATTCGAAGTCTACATTAAGTCCCAGTGGAACAAGTGTTTTTAGGGTGAAAATCCAGAAACTCTCTCTCTTTTTCAGAGAGATGATTCTATTCCCACCTCTCCAGTGTGGTAACACTTGTTCTAATACAGTAAACTTAAGACCTGATGTGTCTCCGTTATGCTTTTGAATAAAATGATTAGACAGAAAGTGTGTTGTAATACCTCGTCTTATATTTCCAATATGTTCAAGTATACGTGTTTGTACTTTTCTTGAAGTTTGACCCACATATTGTAGCCCACATGGGCAAGAAACAAGGTATACTACATGATCCGTTTTACATGTTAAAAGTTGTTTTATACCAAACCGTTTTCCTGTTACGTGTGATATAAAACTAAATTTATCATCCGTCCTGTGTTTACAGGCCGTACATGTAGTGCAACCGTAAAAGCCTTTATTTTGTGTTAACCACCTGTTTGCAATAGGATTTAATTTTTGCAAAGCACTAGGTGCCAGTTTTTCTTTTAAGGCTTTAGCTCTTTTAAAAATAACATTTGGTTTATCTGGTACAATCTCTCCCAGTACAGAATCATTTTTAACAATATGCCAATACTTATGAATAATTTTTGAGATTTTTTCTGATTGACTATTATAGTTTGTAATAAATGAATATTCAAAGTTATTTTTTGAACTCAACTGTTTTTTACTTTTTTCACACAACAAATCTTTTCTGTCTAGATTTTCAGCTTTTATTAAAGCATTTCTTATATCCTTATCTTTATAGTTTTTTTCTTTAAATCTATTCTTTAAAAAAGCTGATTGGGTATGGAAACTGCGATCGTCAGAGCAGTTTCTCCTTATACGTCGTATTTGCCCATATGGGACATTTTGCAGCCATTTAGGATGATGACAACTATCCATAGATATATAGTTATTAATATCAACACCCTTGAAAAAGGTCTTAGTTTTGATCAGACCATCCTCAATGTAAATTTCTAAGTCAAGGAAGTTCACTTTTTCCTGACTGTAATCACATGTAAAATGTAGATTTAGCAAATTATCATTCAGATAATGGGTGAACTGGATAAGTCCCTTTTCGTCACCTTTCCACACAAAGATGATATCATCTATGTACCTTCGCCACAGGCACAAATTTTCACCCAGCTCCGCAACAGACCATATATGGTCTTCTTCCCATGCTCCCATCAGGAGATTTGCGTAGCTGGGTGCAAATTTCGTGCCCATGGCGGTACCACATTTCTGTAGATAATATGTACCCTCGAACAAGAAGTAGTTGTGCTCTAAGATGAATTTGATACCATCAAGAATAAAGTTAGCCTGTTCATTTGGCATCTCTAGATCTTTGGCTAATGCTCTGTCAACTGCCTCGTGTCCATCTCGGTGGTTTATACAGGTATATAGTGAGGTGACATCGCACGTCACTAAATACCATCCCTTTTCCCAGACTTGATTGTCCAAGATACGCAGGATGTCAGTAGTATCTTTAAGGTAGGAGGGAAGTTCTTTTACATATTTTTGTAAGTAGACGTCTATGTAGGCGGATAGATGTGACGTTAGAGAGTCTATGCCTGCAATAATGGGCCTTCCTGGGGGGTTAGTGATACTTTTGTGTAGTTTTGGAAGGTAATAAAATATAGGTTTAACGGGGTTATCTCTATACAGGAAATTATATTCGTCATTGTTTATTACTTCTTCCATTTTTCCTTTATCTAGCAGAATTTTTAGATCTTTTAAGAAATCTGCCGTTGGATCTTTTTTTAAAGGTAAATAGGTATGGCTATCTCCCAGAATCCTATTGGACTCAGCAATATAGTCTTTTCTATTTAGGATAGCTATACCGCCCCCCTTATCAGCTTGTTTTATCACTACAGATGTATCTTCCTGTAAAGTTTTTAACGCTGTTCTCTCAGAATTTGTTAGATTATTTTCAAACATTTTTCCTGATTCTACCAATTTTTCAAAATCTTTTTGTATCAGATTCGAGAATACCTCTAAGTTGTTACCCTTTGCAAATTTAGGGTAAAACACAGAAGGTAATTTCAAACCGGAATGGACTAAAGTAGGTGTTCCTATAGACATATTAGTTGAGCAATTCTCTGTAGAATCTTTTTTCAAATTGTCAGATGTTCTCTGCTCTACTTCTTTTGTTCTAAAAAACCTTTTTATAGTGAGTTTTCTAAGGAACCTTTGTGCATCCACAAACAGGCCAAAATTACTGGGACCTACAGTTGGGGCATATTTCAGTCCCTTTGCCATTAATGATTTTTCTGGTTCAGTAAGTACTTTTGAACTAAGGTTGAAGATGTTGTTCCCTATCTCTTGCTTTTTTTGAGATATTTCTTTTTTTCTTCTTCCCCGTTTTCTTCTACTCTTATTCTCTTCCTTTCTGACGAGGGATCCCTCCTTGCCAGTGGAGCATATTTGTTTGCTCCCTGAAAAGAAGTGGACCCCCCCTCCCCTAAAAAATCCTTTTGATTTTCATTTTTAGGGCCAGTTTTGGTAAACAGTTTTTCTTTTTGGACTTCCCTTTGTTCTTTTCTGTTGTTAGTCACTATTTCTATTTCAGAATCAAAGTCTATACTTATAGTCCGTTTGGGAGTTTTTTTAACATTGATCTTTATGTTTGACTTATTAGGAGTATTCTCTGGTTTAATAGGAGTTCTACTTTTTTTGTTTCTCCAATTCTCCTGTTTTGGACTTTGTCTATATTTAGTTTGTGCCTCTTTTGTATTTTTAAAAGGTTTTTTCTTTTCCCTTGATTTATCCCTCTTAGAGAATAATTTTTTATTTTGGGGTTTTTCATGGGTTTTTGTGGGGAACTTCGCTTCAATTATTAAAATCTCTTTGGCACTGTCCCTTTCGTCAAGATCAGGTTTTCTCGGAGGCCCATCTTTATAATCTTCTTCATCTCTAAGAAATTTTTTAACTTTCTTAGTGATGGTCTCCTTTCTGATCTTGTCTAATTTGTTCTGCAGATTGGTATCTTTTTCTCTGAACAAATTTGTTTGGCTCAGATTCCCAATCCTTGATTCAATTTCATTGATTTCAATATCAATCTGCAGAACATGATTTTTCTGCTGTTCAATTATGAGATTGATTAGATCTCTTGAACATCCTTCCAGCAGATTGTACCATTTATCAATAAACACCTCATCCTCTAAATCCATGGATGGGTGTTTCTTGATTCTTAAGCCTCTTGGGACTCTACCACTTATTATGTACTGTTCTAAAAAAGTGTAATCCCAAAATTTCTTAATATCTTTAACAAAAAGTTTTTCTAATTTTTCAAATTCAGATTCTAAAGTGTGTGACTCTTCAGCTATTGAATCGGAGTCTAAATTAAGTTTTAGAATATTACTGAAATCCACAACCCTTGTGTGTCTTCTAGAAAAAATATTAGAAACATTATTGTCAATTTCTATATCTTCTATTTCTAGTGGTGCTGCCATACTAGTGATTGAGTTATCTACAGAAATGTGGTACCGCCATGGGCACGAAATTTGCACCCAGCTACGCAAATCTCCTGATGGGAGCATGGGAAGAAGACCATATATGGTCTGTTGCGGAGCTGGGTGAAAATTTGTGCCTGTGGCGAAGGTACATAGATGATATCATCTTTGTGTGGAAAGGTGACGAAAAGGGACTTATCCAGTTCACCCATTATCTGAATGATAATTTGCTAAATCTACATTTTACATGTGATTACAGTCAGGAAAAAGTGAACTTCCTTGACTTAGAAATTTACATTGAGGATGGTCTGATCAAAACTAAGACCTTTTTCAAGGGTGTTGATATTAATAACTATATATCTATGGATAGTTGTCATCATCCTAAATGGCTGCAAAATGTCCCATATGGGCAAATACGACGTATAAGGAGAAACTGCTCTGACGATCGCAGTTTCCATACCCAATCAGCTTTTTTAAAGAATAGATTTAAAGAAAAAAACTATAAAGATAAGGATATAAGAAATGCTTTAATAAAAGCTGAAAATCTAGACAGAAAAGATTTGTTGTGTGAAAAAAGTAAAAAACAGTTGAGTTCAAAAAATAACTTTGAATATTCATTTATTACAAACTATAATAGTCAATCAGAAAAAATCTCAAAAATTATTCATAAGTATTGGCATATTGTTAAAAATGATTCTGTACTGGGAGAGATTGTACCAGATAAACCAAATGTTATTTTTAAAAGAGCTAAAGCCTTAAAAGAAAAACTGGCACCTAGTGCTTTGCAAAAATTAAATCCTATTGCAAACAGGTGGTTAACACAAAATAAAGGCTTTTACGGTTGCACTACATGTACGGCCTGTAAACACAGGACGGATGATAAATTTAGTTTTATATCACACGTAACAGGAAAACGGTTTGGTATAAAACAACTTTTAACATGTAAAACGGATCATGTAGTATACCTTGTTTCTTGCCCATGTGGGCTACAATATGTGGGTCAAACTTCAAGAAAAGTACAAACACGTATACTTGAACATATTGGAAATATAAGACGAGGTATTACAACACACTTTCTGTCTAATCATTTTATTCAAAAGCATAACGGAGACACATCAGGTCTTAAGTTTACTGTATTAGAACAAGTGTTACCACACTGGAGAGGTGGGAATAGAATCATCTCTCTGAAAAAGAGAGAGAGTTTCTGGATTTTCACCCTAAAAACACTTGTTCCACTGGGACTTAATGTAGACTTCGAATTAAATGCTTTTCTATGAATGATGTACATTAATTATGAGTATAAGTTTGTATATACAAAAACTTACTAATGAAATGTACACTAAAGAGTAAAGAATTTGATAGATTATATATACTGCTATAAGTAACACTCATTGTGTCTTTCCTCTTCTTTTTCTTTCCCTTGGAGATACATCAATCGACGTTTTTCATAATTAGAGAATTGTGTGGAGATTATTTTATTAATTCTATTGAGTTAGATGTGTTTTACCATTTGTTATATATTTTTAGTTTTGAGTAAAAATATGGTTTTTATTGTTATATATTGTATTAAAGAATAAATTGTATTTTAATATATCTGTATAAAATTCTGATGAGATCTGTTATAGCGGTGAGTGTAAATGATTTACCCAACTAATTAGACCATCATACGTGGTGACCTATGGGGAGAAAGGTCACTTTAATTGGGAAGGGTATATATAGTATCCTCCCATGGGTCTACGTCACTCCTGACGAAGCCGTCCACCCTATACGGCGAAACGCGTAGAGCGTAACCCTCAACGTGCCATCCTGAGGGAGACAGTCTCCAGCTGATGTTCCGTTGGCGCCAACTGTTCCGTGAAACCCGGAAGTGACGTATCGGCATCCAGTCTGCAGTACAGGAGATACCGGTGGAGAAGTCAGACGTGCAGGAGGTCCACGAGGTCGCGACTCGGCGTTCCATCTCTAAACCTGTTACCCACGCCTGTTTGAATCTGGTATCTTGTAAGCCTTGAATTTTACCATTTCCGGATAAATTTGATTTGGCTTTTTATTCTTGGCTCTGTTGTCTCTCTTCTGGGATATCATTCTCCCTAACTATATGCTGTTTATGGATTATATTCCTTAATCCAGCACTCTGTTGCTCCTTGGAGCCCTACCGTTTATATGTTGCTTTATATACAGTATACACTATGGTAGTTTGTATATATTTTTTCAGATATTGACGCTCCCCTGGTTCCGTTCCATTGTACTTTGAGTGTGGACCCTGAAACAGTCCTACAAGGGTTTGAGTGTTTTTATCTCTATTTATTGCACGGTGAAGTTTATATATAATTTGTTTTATTTTAATTGATTGTTTATTTCACTGTTATTTGCACATAGGTATAGTGTTTGAGCGCCATCTAGTGTCCTTTATATGCAACTAAACTGGTTCCCCAGCTTAAAACAATGCTCTCTCATTTAGGGTCACAAGATACAGCACAGTCTTTTAGCAACAGCAGTAACCATTTGTTTTGTCTTATCTGCTTGTGGTGTCCAGGCAAATCCTCTGGTACTGTGATACGTGGAGGAGCCGTCAACCCCGACACTGGAAACAGGGGAGCAGCGATACCCCCAGCCTCCAGGCTCTAAGGAGAGAGAATGAAATGCAAAACCTCTCTGCTCTAAGTACCTGTGCATGTGATTAGAAGAGCAGGTGAGGGAGAACTAGAGCCATTGTAATCTGTGGTCTGGATTTTCCATCCAGCTGCCTGAGTTAATGGGAAGATGTGGAACGGATCATTTTTAGCTATTCCTGCACTTTCTGCTCTAAAATGGGGCAGAAAGCTGCCTAACATCTTTGGACTATGTCACAATATATATATATATATATATACACACACATATATACACAGTGGTCGACAAATCACCAAAAAATCTACTCGCCACCTAATACCACACGTGTGCTGCTTGGGCCAATAGGAGCTCGCCACGATGTTAAATCCACTCGCCGGGGCGTGCAAATGTATAGGTTTGTCGAACACTGTATGTATGTATGTATGTATGTATGTATGTATATATATATATATATATATATATATATATATATACATATATATATATATATATACATATATACAGTGTTCGACAAACCTATACATTTGCTCGCCCCGGGTGAGTGGATTTAACCCCCGGGCGAGTAAATATTGGCCCAAGCAGCACACGTTTGGTACTAGGTGGCGAGTAGATTTTTTTGTGTGGCGAGTAGATTTTTTGGTGATTTGTCAACCACTGTATATATATATATATATATATACAGTGCTCGACAAATTCGGTCGCCCGCTCGCCAGGAGCGATCGGATTTGGCTCGGTGGCGATCCGTAATGGCCGCCCCTGCAACACATGCAGTTCTCTTTCAATTTTCCCCTGCTCGTGCCGAGAATTTTTTTTTTTTAATCCCCTTATTTGATTGGCCTGACGCGAGTTGGCCCGCTGCTTTACTTTTTTTTGCAGGGGGGGGGGAATGGTTGCTCTATATGAGAAGGAGCAGTGACGTCCGCCTTCCTTTACAGGGCTGATTGAGGAAGTAATACTCTCCCTGCCCGCATGCATTGCCATTCCCCCCCCCACTTGTATCCGACGGATGCTGGGTGTGTGTGTGTGCGTGTTTTTGTGCTATGCTGGGTGTGTGTGCGTGTTTTTGTGCTATGCTGGGTGTGTGTGCGTGTTTTTGTGCTATGCTGGGTGTGTGTCATGCTGTGTGTGTGTGAGTGTCATGCTGGGTGTGTGTGAGTGTCATGCTGGGGGTGTGTGAGTGTCATGCTGGGTGTGTGTGAGTGTCATGCTGGGTGTGTGTGAGTGTCATGCTGGGTGTGTGTAGGTGGTAGCGTGGGTGTACGGGTCGGAGGGGGGTGTACGGGTCGGGGGTGGTGTACGGGTCGAGGGGGGGGTGTACAGGTCAGGGGGGTGGGAGGGGGGTGTTCCTTCCCCCTCTTGTCCCCGGCGCTCCCTTGGTTGCCAGGAAATTAGCGCGGGAGAGTTCCCTCTTGGGTGGTAGCGGGGAGTGTTCCTTCCCCCTCTGGTCCCCGGCGCTCCTTCAGCTGCTCGCCCGGGGCGGGGAGTGTTCCTTCCCCCTCTGGTCTCCGGCGCTCCCTTGGTTGCTGCGAGATTGGCGCAGGGGTGTTCGCTCCCGGGTGGTAGCGGGGGCTGGTCCTTCCTCCTCTGGTTCCCAGCACTCTCTCGGTTGCCCACGCGTGGCGGGAGCTTGGCGCGGGGGAGGGAGGGGAGGGGGGGGAATGGTGCAGTAGTGGTGCGTGTCGTCGCGGCTGGCTGGCGCCTGATGGTTTTGGCTTGCTCGTTGAATTTTCCTAGCTTCCTCTCTCTCTCTCTTTGTATGTGTGTGTGTGTGTGTGTGTATATGGGAGAGAGGTAGAGTATATGGGAGAGAGGGAGAGTATATGGGAGAGAGGGAGAGTATATGGGAGAGAGGGAGAGTATATGGGAGAGAGGGAGAGTATATGGGAGAGGGAGAGTATATGGGAGAGGGAGAGTATATGGGAGGGAGAGTATATGGGAGGGAGAGTATATGGGAGAGAGAGTATATGGGAGAGAGAGTATATGGGAGAGAGAGTATATGGGGGAGAGGGAGAGAGAGAGAGTAAATGGGAGAGAGGGAGAGAGTATATGGGAGAGAGGGAGAGTATATGGGAGGGAGAGTATATGGAGAGAGAGTATATGGGGGAGAGGGAGAGAGAGAGAGTATATGGGAGAGGGAGAGAGTATATGGGAGAGGGAGAGAGGGAGAAGAAGTATATGGGAGAGAGGGAGAAGAAGTATATAGGAGAGAGGGAGAGGGAGTATATGGGAGAGAGGGAGAGGGAGTATATGGGAGAGAGAGTATATGGGAGAGAGAGAGAGTATATGGGGAGAGAGTATATGGGGAGAGAGTATATGGGGAGAGAGTATATGGGGAGAGAGTATATGGGGAGAGAGTATATGGGGGAGAGAGTATATGGGGGAGAGAGTATATGGGGGAGAGAGTATATGGGGGAGAGAGTATATGGGAGAGATGGTGTATGTGTGTATATGGGAGAGAGGGTGTATGTGTGTATATGGGAGAGAGGGTGTATGTGTGTATATTGGAGAGAGGGTGTATGTGTGTATATGGGAGAGAGGGTGTGTGTTTGTGTGCATGTATGTATGAGAGAGAGGTACCGCCCCAATCAGACATACACCACCCAGTCACCCCACCACCCAGTCACCCCACTCCACCACCCAGTCACCCCACTCCACCACCCAGTCACCCCACTCCACCACCCAGTCACCCCACCACCCAGTCACCCCACCACCCAGTCACCCCATCACCCAGTCACCCCACCCCATCACCCTGTCATGTCACCCAATCACCCCACCACCCAGTCAGCCCGCCACCCAGTCACCCCGCCACCCAGTCACCCCGCCACCCCACTACCCAGCCAACCCACTACCCAGCCAACCCACTACCCAGCCACCCAACTACCCAGCCACCCCATTACACAGTCACCCCACTACCCAGTCACCCCAACACCCAGTCACCCCATCCCACCACCCAGTCACCCCACCACCCAGTCACCCAGCCACCCATTCACCCCACCACCCCGTCACCCCACCACCCATCACCCAGTCAGTCACCCCAACCCCCCACCCAATCGCCCTCTCTGTCTCTCGCCCTCTCTCTATCCCTCTCTCTCGCCCTCTCTCTGTCTCTCTCACCCTCTCTCTGTCTGTCTTTCTCTCTCCCTCTCTCTCTCATTCCTCTCGCTCTGTCTCACCCTCTCGCTCTGTCTCACCCTCTCGCTCTGTCTCACCCTCTCGCTCTGTCTCACCCTCTCGCTCTGTCTCACCCTCTCGCTCTGTCTCACCCTCTCGCTCTGTCTCACCCTCTCGCTTTCTCACCCTCTCTGTCTGTCTCTCTCTCTCTCTCTGTCTCTCTCTGTTTCTCTCTCTCTCTCTGTCTCTCTGTCTCACCCTCTCTCTCTGTCTCACCCTCTCTCTCTGTCTCACCCTCTCTCTCTGTCTCACCCTCTCTCTCTGTCTCTCGGTCTCACCCTCTCTCTCTGTCTCTCTGTCTCACCCTCTCTCTGTGTCTCTGTCTCACCCTCTCTCTCTGTCTCACCCTCTCTCACTCACCCTCTCTCTTTGTCTCACCCTCTCTCTTTGTCTCACCCTCTCTCTTTGTCTCACCCTCTCTCTTTGTCTCACCCTCTCTCTCTGTCTCACCCTCTCTCTCTGTCTCACCCTCTCTCTCTGTCTCACCCTCTCTCTGTCTCACCCTCTCTCGCTGTCTCACCCTCTCTCTGTCTCACCCTCTCTCTCTGTCTCACCCTCTCTCTCTGTCTCACCCTCTCTCTCTGTCTCACCCTCTCTCTCTGTCTCACCCTCTCTCTCTGTCTCACCCTCTCTCTCTGTCTCACCCTCTCTCTTTGTCTCACCCTCTCTCTCTGTCTCACCCTCTCTCTTTGTCTCACCCTCTCTCTTTGTCTCACCCTCTCTCTTTGTCTCACCCTCTCGGTGTCTCTCACCCTCTCTCTGTGTCTCTCACCCTCTCTCTGTGTCTCTCACACCCTCTCTGTCTCTCTCACCCTCTCTCACCCTCTCTCGAGCCCTCTCTCTGTCTCTCTCGAGCCCTCTCTCTGTCTCTCTCGCACCCTCTCTCTGTCTCTCTCACACCCTCTCTCTGACTCTCTCACACCTTCTCTATGTCTCTCTCACACCCTCTCTCTGTCTCTCTCACACCCTCTCTCTCTGTCTCTCTCACACCCTCTCTCTGTCTCTCACACCCTCTCTCTCTGTCTCTCTCACATCCTCTCTCTCTCTCTCTGTCTCTCTCACACCCTCTCTCTATGTCTCTCTCACACCCTCTCTCTATGTCTCTCTCACACCCTCTCTCTACGTCTCTCTCACACCCTCTCTCTACGTCTCTCTCACACCCTCTCTCACACCCTCTCTCTATGTCTCTCTCACACCCTCTCTCTGTTTCTCTCACACCCTCTCTCTATGTCTCTCTCACACCCTCTCTTTATGTCTCTCTGTGTTTCTCACCCACACTCTCTCACTCTGCCTCACACCCACACTCTCTCACTTTCTGTCTCACACTCTGGATCTGGATCTCTTATTTACCCTATATATCTTAACTGCCCTATAATACACCGAAATAACCTATACTGCTTTCTTCCAAATCTAACTCTCGAGCTTCACACGGAAGACATCGGAATCCCCCTCTAACCCAGAAGACAGGTAAGGAACGCCTCCCCTGCAATGTATAACATTGCTGGAATGCGGGTACCTGGATATTGAGGGACTGCGGATCAGGTAAGATCCCAGGCGGGATTGTTGCTTTAGAAATGGTGAAGCGGGGGCATCCTGACACTGGTTAAGGGGTTCAGGAAACTAGTCATTCACATCTGGGTTTTTGTTCTAGATTCGACACACACACACACACACACACACACACACACACACACACACACACACACACACACACACACACACACACACACACACACACACACACACACACACACACACACACACACACGTAACAAGGACTAATTATAGGATAATGTAATACAATAAATAAATATGTCAAAAACGAATGTTGTTCTTACTAGGAATTTATTAAATTTATATTTTGTTTTTTTAAAGCGGTGTTGTGGGCGGGCCTGTGGGCGGGGTTGGGGGCGGGACTTGGTGGCGAGTAGATTTTTTGGTTCGGCGAGTAGATTTTGGGGGGATTTGTCAAGCACTGTATATATATATATATATATATATATATATATATATGCAAATATAGCTGTATGCTCATCTGCATGTCTTAGGCAGGTCTGCAACCCTGCCTTTCCCCATTATCACCCAGCATACAGCACTTCCACTGCAGCAAGGGATTCTGGGAAATGACATGCAAATGAGCACACAGTGTCACTTTTTGCCTCAATAACCATTTTTAACATGGTTCCCTATAGGCTTAAGCTTGCTGCATGGTCACAGCTTTGAGCACAGCCAGGTATATATATATATATATATATATATATATATATATATATATATATATATACATACATACACACACACACACACACACACACACACACACACACACACACACACACACAATCTCCTCACCTGTTACATTACCTGCCTTGTCATTTCTTTTAAGTCACTTAAATTTGCCACAAAGGGATTAGCTATCAAGATCCAGGTGAAGAGGGGAGGTTGATCACTGAAATATAAAATTATTTTTGCTGGTATAGTGGTCCAGGTTCTTTTGACCGTTTGATCATACAATAAACAAAATATTTGTAATATTATCTTACTAACATTTACAAAAACAACTTTACAGACCTTTGTTTAAAGATACCTTGATTTTTTTCCCTCTGCCCTATACATTCTGCAGTTTGTAGGCAAGATTCACGTTAATAATGATGTCACTTACATATTGAAAGGGGACTGTAATTAACTTTACTTTTACATCCATGAGCAATAGATATTTTATTTGTAATAAACTAAAAATAAAACAATAGATGTTTATTTTGGTCAGCGCAAACTGTCTTACCTTGTTTGTAGTGTCCCACAGTATCTTTACTATACTAACTTGGTTAAGAGGCACTGGTCTTAAATCTGTCAGTAGGGATTAAAATCTTTCTACCATGTCAATGTGGAGTTTTAACTTGGATTGCCATTCAGAATTCAGCTTGAAGGTGTAGTAAAGCATTGATTGAAATCCCAGCACTGCTTCTCACAGCTGGTGTTGAAGTTTGCCTGCTTGCCTTCTTCCTCCCATTACCTTTTGCCCAAAAGCATAGCCCATACAGTATGTAGATAAAAGAACTGTAATGTTTCAATTGTTTCCATTTCTCTTCTCCTGTTTGTCCCTTAAGAAAAGAACAGGTAGTTACATTAGTACTGTATGACAGTGTCTGACTCTCAGATCTTACAAAAATAATTATTATGCCTTTAGTTGACCAAAATTGGTGTTACTGCCACATCGGGTGCACTAATTCGTAATAGTGCCAGATAAAATCTTCACCAATAGTTAACTATCTGAAATGTTGTTTGGCGCATTGTGTCATGTCACAAACCCGTTTGACACAATTTACATTAAAACAGAGTTATGTTTATTTTTATTTGATAAAAAGCATAAGTAAATATCAATTATGAGTTATGTATTTAAAAAAAGCAATACTGTAAAAATATGACTTTTCGTTATACAGTCTACAGTATATAATCAAACATCATTAAAAAAACATTCTACTCATATGGAGCAATTTAATTCTTAATTCTGCACTAATAATTTAGTCGGGCTCGGGGCTTATTCTGTAAGGTTTGATAGCACAGATGACGTGCGATAGCATGAAAATTAAAAGTCAATTAGACTTTTCATGCACGTCATCTATGCTATCACACCTTACAAAATAAGCCCCTTTATACAGTATGATTTACACAATATTAAACTTGGTGTACAATTTTGATGCAGTTGTTTTGACTTGTTTTTGTGACACACATGTACTAATAATTAAGTACATACTATTTATATCTGTGCATGATGGGTATCATCTTCTTGCTAAAAAATTCCTGACTTCAAAACATTTCTGATGTTCACCATGAACTATAGTGGGGAAAGATTGATTAGCAGATGCGACAATATATTTCCATTTTTTCATGCATCAGTGTAATGCCGAAAAAAGTTCAATTTGTGTCGCTTGCTGCACAAACCTTTGTAAAAAACATATGTACATGTTGTTGTAAATGTTACTAATTTCTCCTGAATTTAAAAATGGGAAAAACCACTTCAAAAGAATTGAACACAATTTATTGAAGGATAAACTGCAGTTTATCTTATTGGATTTGTTTTTCTGTGATAAATACGCGGTAGTTTTGTCCCAAATTTGCATCTTGGCGATTTTAGTCAATATTGATACTATTGTCTGCAACAGCCAGCAACCTGCAAAAACTATTGCAACATTATCTGCAATACCAAAAAGTTTATATTCTTTAAATATAATGAGGTGTGGGGGGGGGGGGGGCAGAGGGTGGTCTTTTCTGAGAGAAAATTACTGAAACTATTTAAAAATTGAAAGATTTGTTCATTTACTCATAGTAAAATTTTATTATTACCGTTCCCATCATGTCCTGAATCTCTTTTAGTGCCAAGGTAGTTACCACTCAAACAGAAAGAGCATGATTTACTTAAAATTGATAGAGAGCTGTCCTGCGCTCAAGCTGTTAATCAAACACTGATAATATCAGTGTGTGTCACTTGAAAAGGAGACAGGGTATATAAACGGACCAGAATGGAGGTCAGAGCTAGATAAGAGTGTACTTACCAATAAAAAGCTCTCTTCAGACCTCGGTCCTATCTTCCCCTGTCATCTGATCCCGGCGTGCAGCCTTCAGTGTGTACAGCAGGCAGAGAGAAAGGTCCGGCGCCACAGCCAGTGACTAGATCGGAGGCACTTCCGGTTTGAATAAAGATACTTTATTGAACGCACAAAGGACACTGTTGAACACAGGCTACACCACAGTCTCCCCCTCAACGCGTTTCACACTCAGAATAGCGCTTCGTCTTGGAGACTCCAAAACAAAGCGCTATTCTGAGCGTGAAACGCGTTGAGGGGGAGACTGTGGTGTAGCCTTTGTTCAACAGTGTCCTTTGTGCGTTCAATAAAGTATCTTTATTCAAACTGGAAGTGCCTCTGATCTAGTCACTGGCTGTGGCGCCGGACCTTTCTCTCTGCCTTTATTTAAAATTGCCCTAAAAACGTGAGCACCTATCTGCAGCCTCGCCGTAAACTGAGCCCACACTGAACCTGCTTTGTGGTCAGACACCTCGTTTGTGGTCAGACAGAATTATTATTTGTGTTGTTGCCATTGAGTGCTTGTCCAGCAGGTGGCACACTAATATATTTACCTATGATTCTCTAAATGCAGGTGTCTGAAGAGAAGATAAAATGTACAGCCATGGCCCATTTTATTCTCCAACATCTCCGATTTTTGGGGGGGATTTTTTTCCGAATGCCACGCACTTCACCGCGTCCATGCCATATTCATGTTGCATTCATGCCGGCGTCATCCGCGGTTGATGTGTTCATTGATGTGTTTATTGATAATGGTTCTGATTTAATTGGTTGCAATTCTTCGCGTGTCCGCCAGGTGGCAGATATTCATGAATTGTAATGCGCATGCGCTTCAGTAATGTGTCGACTTGCAGGTGTTTAATAAAATACCACAGTGGTCTATTGTAAATTGACCTTGGTACTGAAGAAGTTACAATAATGTATCAATTTAGGCTTTTCATATTAAAAACTAAATGCGCAGTGTCTGGTGTTCTATTGTCCTGAGAGTCCCGACATGAGTACACAACTGCAGTCCGTGTTCCAAAAACCAGACAGAACGTTCGCTTATTTAATACTGGATGGGCCGCGATTAATGCAACAGATGATAAGATGGCAAAAGTTGGTCAAATTTATCAGTATTTAATCGAAAACTATGACTATGGCTTTTACAAATTTTCACCAGATGCTCATGTGTGGAAGCGTGCAATAAGGAAAAAGTTATGTATCGATCCGTGTTTTTTTCGTATTAATCCCGGTGTTATTGGAGGGTATTGGTGTGTAGCACCAGATTTTTCCCGTACCTTTGATCATGGAGACTTCAAAAGGCGAAAGGTCATGTTGAAACCAACTAAGAAACGTCAGTCGCAGGCAAGCAATGCGCCAGCACCAGCGACAGCGCCAGCTTCCAATAACGGTCCGACCGTCAGTGACAACCTGGTGACCGGCAACCCTTGCTACCTGTCCCCGCCCGGATACATGCAGCCTGAGCCGGATTTCGCGTACAGATTCCAGCAAGCTTGCATGTACCAAAGCGATTTTCAGCCTCATCAGCTGTCAACTCCAGTCCTCGAGGGCCGGAGTTGTGCAGGTCTTGTTTAAGTAAAAACATTTCTTTATTACAGTAATGCAAGTTAAAACAAGCAACAAGTCAAAAAATAAACAACATTTGAACAGTCACGCAAATTCGATCCCCACCAGATTGTCCTTCCAGGGCTGATGCCTTGTATGACGCAAAATGCCATTAATGGCATCTCTCACGATTTTCATTACAGGATCTGTAATTGAAAAATAGCGCCGGAATTCCTCCACAATTGTCCTTAAATTTTTCAGGAAGCGCCCTTTTTTCGCCATTTCCTTTGTAGTTTACATAGTTGGCCCACCCGCAGTACACCAAGTAGGACACGTGGTGCTTGAAAATTAACATGGCATACTTCTGGGGTAAACCAGCACTCATCACCCTAAACTTCTCCCTGATTGGATTGGGCAGCTTGCGCAGGATGATGTCGGGCACCGTATCGATGCAAGCGAATGTGGGTTGGATTCTGGGAGCGGGTGTTCTTCTGGGAGTGGGTATGCTTGTGGCGGCGGGCGAGGGTAGGTTGTCTGGGAGGATGCTTTCCTCCTGTCTTGGTTGCTGTGTTGTCTCCTGCCGTGGTCTTGACGGGGTTGTCATGTCATCCTCATCAACGGCATACATGTACACATATTCTTCTGGTGGAGGGGGTGCGCATGGTGATGGAAGGTTGAAGGTCCCATTCATACCATCCATGCCACCTTCCTGCTCTGGCGTTGGAGATACAGGGGCATGAACTCCGAGCAAATTATGTATCCCCGCTATGTCAGTCTATATCTTCTCCATCCGTTGATCCATCTTCTCCATCCATTGATCCTTCTCCTCCATCCGTTGATCCATCTTCTCCATCCGTTGATCCATCTTCTCCATCCGTTGATCCATCTTCTCCATCCGTTGATCCATCTTCCCCATCCGTTGATCCATATATAGCATGGTCTCTAAAAGAAGATCTATCTTTACCAGCATAGTAGAGTTCCAGGGTATATCGACACTGAACCCATTCAGCATGCGGTCTAACGAGCTGGATCTTGTACATGGGGTGCTGTGGACATCTGGGTGGATGGGTGCTACGGAGGATGAAATGGGGGTTCCCTGGAGAGAAGCGGCAGCATCGTCGAAGAAGGATGGAGGAGGTGACCTGTGGATTTCCGGGAGAGAAGCGGCAGAGTCGTCTAAGCGTAATGGAGAAAGTGACCTGTGGATTTCCGGGAGACCAGCGGCAGCGTCGTCAAAGAGTAGTGGAGAAGATGGGCTGTGGGTTTCCGGGAGAGCAGCGGCAGAGTCGTCGAAGCGTAATCGAGGAAGTGGCATGCGGGTTCGATGGGTTGGCTGCCATTTTTTTGCCTTGAGTGTACATTACCGAATTTCTTCTTGACATAAGGCTTACGTGTTTTAAAACCCATAGCCTTTGGGGTCAGCAGATGGATTTCTTTATTAGCCTTAGCCTTTCGCTTTGGACTTGGCTTGGAAATGGCTCCTGCCTTTCGCTTTTTCTGTGTGACAGGCACGGCAGAGGCGAGTGGCTTCCTGCGTCCGTAGAATTGGGGTCGATCCATGGAAGCAGATGTCACAATGCAGTATCTGGACATGGGAAAGTTCAGATACAGATCATCGAGTGGTGGGCTATGCAAATTGTGTAACCTTTTATGCGTGGCAACAAGGTACAGGTGTTAAAAGTGGGCGTACTCTAATGTGAGTCATTAACGTATACACAATCCATTTTGTGGATTCACTGCACATTGAATACACATCGACTAAACATCGAATATACATTCTTGTGCTTGTATTTCTTTCTACTCGCAGCAATGCCTGTTAAAAAGATTTCAAATGATCTCAGCATGAGAATTAAGGAGATGTACACGCGCGGACAACGAATTGCAGATATCCAACGCTGGTTAGCTGCTTCTGGCCTCGTTGTGCCATCAACCACCATGATCTAACATTATGGTTATTTCTGTTTATTTATATTACTATATAATATAGTATATCTATCTATTATTGTTTATATTGCTGCATATAAATATAACTATATAGTATAGATCTATCTATCATTATGGTTATTTCTGTTTATTTATATTACTATATAATATAGTATATCTATCTATTACTGTTTATATTGCTGCATATAAATATAACTATATAGTATAGATCTATCTAACATTATGGTATGAGAAAATCGGGAACTGCAAACCAATGAGGCTGATAAGGTTGATGAAAAAATAATGAATTTATTAGGGCATAAAGAGCCAAAAGTTAAAACACAGGAGTCCCCTGACGCATTTCCCGCCTCTCAGGGCGCTTTCTCAAAGGGTGACTGAGTTTGAAAACAGAGTACCTTATATAGTGCATCACAAACAGGTGCTTCTGATGAATGATTGCTGTAATGATGAACCAGCCAATCACAAATGAAACTTCAGATAACACCTGTGTGAATGTGAATTGCACCATAGCGGGCAAAGACATACATATGAAATATAAACAATTCATAAAAATGAACATAAAACATATAAAAACATGTATACTTATCATTCCTAAACTGCATATAGTGTATAAATTGTGTGTATATTCTATATAACGCATGTAAATTGTTATGTAAATAAATTTGTATAAGTGATAATGTGAATAAAAAGTCTGTGAGATAATAAAAGTACAAAGTATACTATTGTGAATATAATAATTGCTATAATACCAAACCAACATGTGAACTTGAAATATATCAATGTGAAATGTGAAAAAATGTATAAAAATGAAGTGTACGTCAAAAAGAAGAAATGTGCACGTGATCATGCAATACATAAAAAATAATAATAATAAAATATATGCACATATGTCCATAAACCGAAACATACGTGTGTGTGTGTATACATATATATATATATATATATATATATATATATATATATAAAAAAAAAATATATATATATATAATATGTGTAGAGATACTGTGTTAATCATAACCAGAATCTTTAACCTATCACACAAGGTAATGATCCATGAGAAAGGCATAATGTTCATATATGAGAATGTTATTTATATAACTAAACATCGAAGTATATTATGATATAATAACACATATTAAAAATGATACTATATGGACCTAGTATGCACTGTAAACAATGTAACTATATGATATTCACTTGATGCAATAATAAATGATAATAATGAAATATAACATGAATCACAAATATAAATTGATCGATGGAAAAAGCGTACATATCAATACAGAAAAAAACGTATATTACATGAAGATATTTGCTAAAGCTATATGAACCACATACACTGGCGACACACTTTATTTGAGCTCGGCTAGTCCCACGAATTCGGGTATACCCGGGTGTATTGAGGTTTGTGACTGTTTTCTGCCCGAGTGCATTGGGTTATTTTCCAGGCAGGGATTGAAGCATTTTATTCCCGCTGGCTGCAATACTGCGCAGTATATATATATATATATATATACTGCATTACAATTCATGAATTTATGCCATCTGGTAGACACGCGAAGCATTGCAGCCTATTAAATCCTAATCATTATCATTTAACAGATCAGCCGCCCGTCAGCCAGGCATGAACCCAGGCTGGGAAGGCAAACGCATCGGGGCTTGTCAGAGGTGAGGAGCGGCGCATTCCAGGTATCTGCCAGGTACATACTGGGTATTTGCTCGAATAAAGTGTGTCGGTGCAGTAGATATTCAAAAAGAGGCAAGGCACATACAGTAGTGATGTAAATAACTACATTGAGTGCATAACAAGTTAATATTGACAAATGATAATACAATTTAATAAACTGGAAAAGTTTTATTGAGTAATATATCTTGGTAGATGACCTATGACAATGACCGATTCAACACACATCCTAACGTTAACATATATCAATTGATGTATATGATGTGTGCTGAAAAGCATTCTTGATGAATATGTATAATACATATATTGAAGAACTTAATGGGAGTTATGTATCATGTTTGTAAAAAATGTATCAACTCCCAGTCTACGTTGATGCCATAGGGGTACAAAGAGTCAAGTGTGAAAATCCAGAACATTTCTCGTTTGTTAAGCATGTTCAGCCTATCCCCACCCCGAATATGGGCCGGAACATGCTCCAGACCAAAAAAAGAAAAATTCTGAATGCCCCCCGAGGGCATTCTGAGAAATGTCTGGGAACTGGATGCAGCATGTCCCTTTTTTTAATGGCTCTAACGTGTTCCATTATCCTCTTTTTGAGTGGCCTAATGGTCCGCCCAACGTAGATTTTTTGACAACCACACCTAAGAAGGTAAATAAGGTAACTGGTGTTACAGTTCATAAAGATCTGTATTGCTTTTGACATTTTTGGATTAATGCATGGTATAATTTTAGTTGTATGTGCATACTGACACCACACAGAATCCACATTTGTGAAATCCCTTCGGAACGTTTCTGAATCTAGGTCGAGAATCTCTGGAGTTAAATAAAGAAGGTGATAAATGGGAACCTATTGACTTAGCTTTTTTGAACACGAACCTTGGTCCTTTGTCCACTATAGAAGCCAAATCTTTGTCTTAACGTAAGGTATTCCAAAGCTTCAGTACAATGGATCTAACAGCATCTGCTTGTAAACTTTGTTGGGTCACAAATAATGGTGCATAATCTTTGTTATCCAATTTATATTTGTTCAACTCCTTGTTGGAAGACAACAGTTGAATCTGATCCATTGCTCTGACTGCATTGAGCGCCTCACTAAGGTCTGAACTCTTGTATCCTCTAGCTTGAAATCTAGCCAGTAGATCCTCAGATTGTGTCTCGAAACTCTCTTTTGTGGAGCACAATCTCTTAACTATTTGTACTTTGTACTTATTACCATATATGTTTTGTCAATTTTATGTAGCATTGGGCACCCCTGCCTTTTGTTGTATACATTTGCCACGCCCAGTAGCACTCTTTTTTGACAAATATATTCATGATGTTGTGGGTGAAGATGTTTGAGCTAGCTGGGAATGTGTGTTAATCAATTTCTGACTGGCAACCGTTGTAATTGAGGTAGGTGGCACCTCCCCCCAGAGCTCACTCCTCCTCATCTTTTTAACTTGGGAGGTCTTTTCACTTTGCAGCAAGAACAGGACATACTATGATTCTTTCCCCTCATACAGAGGTAAAAGGAAGGGTTCACAGTGTAGTGAAGGATCTGCATTATTGGTTATACCTTGACGTTTGATATGCAGGCTTATAACGCTTTGGCCAAAGGGTTTAACTAAATAACCAAGTAATTATTATTATTATTGAAGTATTTGTACTTTGTACTTATTACCATATATGTTTTGTCAATTTGATTTTGCATTGGGCACCCCTGTCTTTTGTTAACCCCTTCATAACCTTATCGGCTAGCTGCTAAGTTAATGAAGTCGCTTTTATTTTATGTTAATAACACAGTATTGAATCAGGGGGTCTCCAGAGTTAAACCGCATTTATTTCAGCCCCGGTGACCCACTGCTTCCCGAGTTACAGGCCTCCGTATCTCCCTGCAATGTTTAAATCTCCAGCTTCACATGACCGCGACATTTACATTTTGCGGAGATACAACACCCCATCCCGGGGCCTGTATTTCAGGAAGCAGGGTGTCCCCGGGGCTGAAATATATGTGGTTCAACTCTGCTGATTCAATATAGTATTATTCATATATAAAAAAACAGTGCAATTGCCTGTAAGAGCTGTGCAGGGATATGCAGCTCTCTCTTTGCATCTCTCTATGCAGCTCTTACAGACTGTAGGCAGATTGCAGGACAAGACACAGCTAAAGACACTGCTATCGAGATCGGTATGGCCTTTTCCTACCTAATGGTATTTGACTTGCGCTAACTCATTCTGTATACTATGACAACACAAACATCAGACCGTGAGGTAGGTCATACCAAAACGTTCGATATTGTAGTGATTTTATGGAAGCTGCTAGAATGAACAGCTTAATTTCAGAAGGAACGGAATCATCACGGAAAAATCAGAGGAATTAAATACTTTATGTTATGTATTGTGTAAGGTACTAAAATCAGAGCAGGATGTAATTTATCGCCTAAAGAACTTGGATAGACTTGTATGTTTGGCATGTTAATGGCAGATAAGGTTAAATACAGTTTTCGCCGAGTTTCGGTCGCGGCACCGAAAGTAGTAAGAGCTGCTACATCTGTAACCAAATAAACAGCAAACATTCGAAAGAAGAAGATGCCTTTCAGACAAATCTTTAGTCTGCCTCCTTAGTTAAGATTACAAGCAGACAAGAGTGTCTTTTAGAAATCACAAGTTGATGAGAAATGCAGCATATTAGCTAAATTAGAAAATCAATAGTAATGCAGATGAACAGACACAAACCTCAGTAAAAGACTCAACAATCCCAATCCTGTTATTCCCTCCTAGATACCCACAAAAAATCCCAAACATTCCATTATGATGACTGTGAAATACCGCTTCCATTACTAATTCCATCAACTTTGGTATTGAGTTCTCAGGCAATCATTATCACCATGATACACATAGAATACAGTTTTCACTGTGTACTGTTAGATAAGTAAAAAGGAAAATCTTTGAAATGTGTGGTCACACATGCACAGAAAAGTGTTTAACCAGCTGCGCCACGCATATATGGATTCCATGCAGTCCTTGTAGGTGTGCCCCAATACTGAAATGCAGAAATGAAAAGTAAAACAAAAGCAGAGATGACGGAGACCGCAGCAGTGACAATCCCGGAGATGCTTTCAGTGTTCCTCTCCAACCCATTCTCCGGATACTGCTTCACCAGGAGATTGTATCAGTTGGAGTTGCGGTTTTATGTGACCCGAATCTGGTGGGTTATTGTCTTTTACTTCTTTTTTTCAATAGCAAGACCCATACTGTAAATGCGCTTGCGTGTGCACCTCTATTTTTTTCCCTACATTAAACACTGTTTACATATTGTTTAGGGTGAGACCAGAATCTTTCATTGCAGGATTAGCAATGTGCCATGTGAGAGCCGCCACAATATTGGAGGAGGGATCCAATGGGTTAGTGAGATTTTTTGGGAGGTAGTGGGCGATTTTTCAATTATTGATGGGGGTTGAGGGGTAGTGTGAGCAGTAGTGGGTGTGTTATAGGGTTGTAAGGGATGGAGGGGGGTCTGGAGAATGTGTGGCATTTTAAAACATATATTTTGTCAATACAAATAAAAACTTTATTTTCCAACACTTGTTTGCAGTATGTTTATTACCATGTATGGTACTGTATATAAGTGTTCTAAGAAGGATGGGGTTGTGTTGTGCACAGCTAGTTTTTTGGGTCACACATACAGTACAGTAGTGGCGCTGTCTCCTCTCCCCCCCTCCACCACCTCTCCTCCCTCACTCTCTCTCCCCACAAAAACTGTTGAAAGCAAAATCATGTATTGTAATTGAGAATATACAGTACATGGGGAGGTTCTGCAGTTGGGTTTTATTTTATTCAATGTGGGCTGAAACGCACGCGTAGACACGTTTATCCTGCCATCACACGCATACATGCACAAAATTGTAGTAAATTTTATTATTCACAAAATGTAGCTGTGGTGTAACAGAATTGAAGAAAAGTTGCATGAGTTAACCATTAACTATATAATAGACAATTAACTTGACAAACAATTGTGTGTAAAAACATTATTTGTACTTTTACGTTCTTGTGCCGTTCAATAGCCTCAACGTGGGCATGGAAAGATATGCACTGTGCTATCTGTTGGACACATACTAAATTGCCATTATACGAAATAAAACCCACGAAACTGCAGAATGTCATTAATTTGGCAGTGGAGTGTCACATCTGGTCACTATATTGAAAATAGTAAGTCTTGCTACATCTGTATTTTATAACAGACCCCTCAATAGTTGCACGCACATTGTTTTTAAACATTATACAGTACTCTCAATATGTTGGTGAGGTGCTTTAATTTTCTTATTGGGATTTTGTTGTTTGTAATATACTTTTTCAAGTAGAGATAGACGTAATTTTCTCAATTTGAAACCACTGAGAAAAAGTTTTTTGCTAGTGGACTTTTCTTGAAACCATCTGAGTTTGAATTTTATTTATTAAAAGATTATGCATAAATGTCTCTATGCGAAAGTGAAAATGCGCTTAAAGGTGAAGCAAAATTTAAAATGTAAAAATTCACTTTGACTACAGTAACTAATAACAACTTTGCAGCAAAAAAAATGGTTTTCTTGGTACTATGGTTGCAAATCTCTCTTCCCCATGTTAACAAATTTGAACTCCCCAGCTGTAGGAAATAGTCCTGCCCAGTATGAGATTTCAGCAATTCCTATCTGAGGAAGGAGAGGATTCAGATTAGACTGTAAATAGCAGTGTCTGTGCTGAGACAAATAGGAATTAAAGGGAAGTGGTTGGATGCAGGATAGTTATACGTGAGCCAGCTAGGCCAGAAGCCCAGAGAGCTGACCACTGCAATTAAAGGAGTAAGACAGAGAGCATATGGTAAATCGAAGTGACCTTGAGCGAGAAGTCCTTGCCTAATCTCAATAGACATGAATAATGCTAGTCCAACCCATGGGATAAGTCTACAATCAGTCTAAAGACTGTGCCCTTGACAGTCTGATCAAATAAATCAAATATAAGCCAGCGCTCATCTCGTACATAGGAATAAGTGACATTTATTCATGGATCAGTGTTTCAGCCCTCAATGGGACCTTTTTCAAGGGATTGAAATTTTGACCCATAAATAAATATAACATTCATTTGTACAAGATAAGTGTGCTGATCTATATTTTAACTATCTATATTACAATCCTGTTGCATTTCAATAATCACTGTTTTGGAGTGTGACTCTGTGTTCTGATATATGTGCTCAAAAAGTGGAAAGAAAATAAACCAATAGCTGTCAATTAAATATCTATATCTATAACTGATTTCCCTTCCTAACACATAAGCCCTGGTACCAGCGCAGGCAGTGTTGGGGTTAATGTATGCCCTGTGGCAGTAAACAGCTCCCTAGAGCAGGGGTGTGCAAACTTTTCCCCATGTGCACCCCTGCCTATTCTCGGTGCCACATGCTCCACCCTCCCCCCCCCCCCCCCCCAGGTTGGCCCGGTGTCAAATGACGCACGGGGTCATGTGACATCACGTTTCCAAGGTAATGTTACATCACGTGACCCTTCAGTGTCATTTGTGACATGATGATGAGTCGCTGGAAGGGATGGTAAGTGTTTTATAGAGGCCTTGCGCGGTCCCCAGCATTTCATTTATATGCCTGGGAGGAGAGCGCAGGACCTCTATAACTGTCTCGCTCCCCCAACAAAAAAATCTAGCGCGCACCCCTGCCCTAGAGTGACGGGGTGTGCCTAAGGCCTATTGTAGGTAATGCCCACACCAGGCCTAAGACCTGGGACCCTCCCCTGGTAACAAAAAGGGGCTGCAGCTCCAGATTTAGTGTTCTGTCCCTCTCACTACTCAGCGAGAGAGTGTTTTATCCTTCCCCCTCTGGGGAAGGGGGATGGGGAAGTATGTGATTCTATCCTGAGCCAGGGACCTGGTGTCAGGCCTTCCCTCCTGCAGGGGAGTGGAAGCTTCTACCCCATACTCCACCAGGGAGTGTGGGAGTCAAGTAGAGACTCTTGGGGCCTCAAGCTCCAGGGGTGGGCTCCAGGGACCACGGAAGAAAAGAGTGTGCTGATGTATGCTTTCTGATGTCAGAGTACAATGCTGTGCAGAGAATAATAAAGGTCCAAGTTATGTTTTACTCCTGCCTGAGGCTGCAGTCTTTCCGGGAGGGAAAAAAGGATTTCTGGCATGGACTGCACCTATCTCTGATAGGCCCTGTTGGAATGAGGCGCTGCACCAAGATGAGAGCTAGAGAAATGCAAGCCTGTCCTGTCTATCCCCAACTAACAACGACAGGCACTCAGTATCCTGTAAGCCAGACAGGTGAGCAGAAAAGTGGATACATATATATATACAGTGTTCGACAATTAATGATAGCCACACGTCCGTGGCGTGTGGATTTAGGCCGCTGGCGAGTTGATTTAGGCTGCTGCGGCTCTTTGAATTCCACAGCTCGCGCCAAAATTTTCAAAAAATTTTTTTTAAATAAATAAATCCTCTCCCTGATTGGTCTGAAAGGGGGGGGGGGGGCGCAAAGACAGAGATATACCTTTCATAGGGAAGCAGCTGAATAATTATGTGTGGCTAGAAGATCACTGTGAGGGGCAGTTAGCCCACAACCGTCAATAAAGATGTTCCTGATTAAAGATACTCTCGTGTGTAAGTGTGGAGTCATTACACCGAGAGGGGCACCACGGAGGAGTTCCTCACCAGGACCATCCCCAAGCGACAGAAGGGATCCTGATGAGGTGGAGGCGCTGCACTGGATATAGGTAGGACTCAGCACACTACCTCAGCTGCCTGTCTGGGTTGGCAAATCCCCACACACCATCATGCGGGAGACTCAGGAGTCCTGTTGCCAACAGGTGCACCACCAGACATCACACTGTAATGGGGACTGGTTAGACCACAGGGGCCAATATGAGATTGGGTGGGTCAGGCCAGTCCAGAAAACCCGTTACATATATATATATATGTAAAACACACAAAAAAGGAAGTTGCTCAACACCTAATATTAAAGGTTAACTCAAGCCCTTAAATTAATGCTGACTATAGGGGTAAAATAAAATATAAACCCCAAATAAAATCAGTTAAAGAAGGTATAGAGCTTGATGGTGCTAGGGGATAACAACAACTATATAGAACACACAAATGAAAAAGACAAAGACAATCCCCTTGTTAGCACTCTAAATTACACCTAAAGAAAATCTACTAATAAAGATTATATTGCAAGAACCAGATGCACTGCCGAGTCAGAAAAATGACATATAGTTTATTCACTAGATCAACAGTCCCCCTTTTTTTTTCCAATATATTTTTGATACATATATTTTGTTAGGCTGTCTTTAGTATATTCATGTTTTTAAGTTAGTGTGTCTTGCTGTTATTCTAATAAAATCTTGTTCATTTTTCTGACTCGGCAGTGCATCTGGTTCTTGCAATATAATCTTTATTAGTAGATTTTCTTTAGGTGTAATTTAGAGTGCTAACAAGGGGATTGTCTTTGTCTTTTTCATTTGTGTGTTCTATATATATATATATATATGTGTGTTATCACTTTATAATCCATTATTTTTCTACATTTAGGGGCTTACTCTACACTATACAGTAGCATATCAGCCGAAGTGGCCATTCAGTCTGTTTTCGACCAAAATTCCCAACTGATATCAATAGGGAATGTTGGTTTTGGCTGGTATAGAATAAGTCACATTTTGGTTTAGTCAAAAGCTGTCAAATTGGTTATAAGGGATCTGAGATATAACATTATCTTAACTACACCTACTCACTCCGGATACAAGCAGGCTACCCTTACATAATTAAAAGGTTAAATTAAGTTTAATAAGAAGGTATATATAAAATACTGCTTTATTAGTACTTTCACCACACCTCTCCGTTCTTTTAATTTGTTTTATTTAGCTTTTTGTCCTGCACCTGTGTTTTTTTCAAACAGTTTATTTTAAATTATCTAATAAATATTAAGTTTTAACTATGGTGATTTTTCTCGAAGTGCCACAATATAGGGATTCTTTCTTCCCCAATTTTTCAATACCCCATTCCCTGTGAGCACTACCCTCCCTTCACTGTTTGGTTCTCTTCTCCCTCTATATATGTTTGAGCAGGGTAGCATCTGCAGTATCTACTATATGCAGGTTTCTCTCTACATACATTAGTCAAAAGCTGTAAACAAGTTATTTAATTTATTATTTTATTATTTCACTGAATATTGAGTATTTATATTAAAGAATTAGCTCTTTATGACTAAGTCATTTAGACTTTTTGATCTATAAATAATTGTGTGTGTATCAGTTCTATATTGAAGAAAATATATATATACAGTGCATGTGCTTTTTTATTCTTTCTTCAAAATGTATAACGTATACTATTGGTATTCATTATAATGTTAATTTGGAAATATATATCACGTGATAAATTATTTGTGATATTGGTGTTTATTCAAGGTGCAAAACAGAAGCCATTGAATGTCATGGAAAGAATGTTAATGCATTTTTAATACCTTCTTTTGTACCCTCAATCAATCATTTTGATTAGTCCCTATTGTTAGAGAAATGGAATGGTTAGCCAAGAGACTCTCAGATTTCATATTAGTGTGGGTAATTCTGTTGAGAATGAGGTACAGAAACATATGAATATTTTGACAGTAACAAACCACTACTGAATTGCTTGAGATGTTAAATATTCGTAATTCTTAGCACAAGTGTACAGTACTCACTGAAAAATAAAACCAAAATACCTGTTTTTTTTCTTTTTTTTAATAAAATATAATTTTAATATAATATTAAGATATTGAGTGTTGTTAAAAAAATATGCTTGACTTTGATCAAACTTAAAAAGACTCATAACAATGTGACAGGATCACAGTAAAAAATAGACTAGAGTAATTGTTTACTGCAAATACTGTATGGGGGTGGTTATACCTAAACTACTAAAATAAATAGTTTAGCAGTACTTAAATCTACAGCACTTTGCATGTTTAAGCTCCCAGTAGCAGAGAAGAGCCACTAGGTATGTACAAGGCTGTGAATATTGCCTTTGCATCAGCTGCATGTACTGTATGCAGTTGCAGGGATGGCTCTGTAGGGATAGATTTACTGTCCTTTAGTAATAGATGTTAGGTTGTTGTTTTGCAAGTTCTCCATATACCATGTATTGTGGTATTGTTTGCAATGTGAATATCCAATATTTACCACAAATAAATGTCTTGCACATCTTTATACAGTCATTAAGACATCATTCAAGTATATGTGGCTTTGTAAGACCTTACAACAGACGACAGAGAAGGCCAATGCTACATCCAACATGGCAGGGGTTTTGTGTTTTGTTGTGTTTTGTATTTTGTAAGAACTTAGCAGTCATTAAGCCAGTGATGTTAAATTCATTTTTAAGGCACAGTATAAAAAAAAGTTTCTATGAGGTTTTAAAAAATAAAAACAATTGTAATGATTAATACAGTAGGAGCAAGAAAAGGTTGATTTGGAAAAAAAAATATCTGATGTTACAGTAATACTGTACTCACTTGAGATAGCATATGAACAGTGCTTATCAGTTTTAGGATAGAATGAAAAATTGAGACCCCCAAAAATAAACTTGTGTTTAACCGTTATTCAACAGTATATCATTATTTCTAAGTGTCTAAGTTAACAGGCACTACTTGTGCACTGTTTTAGATTAATACTGATTCAGTCAATATATTCTCTGACATGTGTGTGAGTGTATGAATTTCGCAAATCTACCACAATCCATGTTAACAGGCACTACTTGTGCACTGTTTTAGATTAATACTGACACTGATATGGTGTGTATGTGTGTGCACAACACTCACGCACCGCACTAACACCAAGTGGCTTATACATATAGAGAACCACCATGAACAGGCACGGCTTTTGGCATTGTTTACACAGATAACTGACTCTGTGGGCTGTGTTACCGATATAGTCACAATACCACTAACTTGTGTGTACAATACTCACGCACCATACTAACATCAGTGGTTTTTGTACATAGAGATCCACCACCAACAGGCATGGCTTTTGGCATTAATTACACAGATAAACTGACTCTGTGTGCTGTGTTACTGATATAGGTACAATACCACCAACCTGTACAAGTAACCAGCTATACCTGTATACTGCTACGTGTATGTGTGTGTACAACACTCACGCACCGCACTAACACCAGGTGGCTTATACATACAGAGAACCACCATAAACAGGCACGGCTTTTTGGCATTCTTTACACAAATAACTGACTCTGTGGGCTGTGCTAGCGATATAGGTACAATACCACTAACTTGTGTGTACAATACTCACGCACCATACTAACATCAAGTGGCTTTTGTACATAGAGATCCACCACCAACAGGCACGGCTTTTGGCATTATTTACACAGATAACTGACTCTGTGTGCTGTGTTACTGATATAGGTACAATACCACTAACCTGTACAAGTAACCAGCTATACCTCTATACTGCTACAGTCAGCGTTGATATCGACATGCTGATTTATGCCATACGACATAGTACAAACTAGACACTTACCGTTACCTGTTTTGACCTATAACCATCCTTTGGATCTACTCTACACCACTAGTGTTATCGTGCGGCCATATCCCAGACTCTGGGTTTACAGTACAGATATTATTGTGGTCTGCTTTGCTCATTTTTAATATTAATTCACTGTACACTGGCTATCATTAGTATTTTACTTGACCTATAGTGTTCCCCATATTATTTTATATTTAGAGTTAAGACTCAATTAAAGTTTCTGGTTTTAATTAATTCATTACTCACCCACCTTACTAGGTTCTGATACATTTTGGCTACACATTGGTAGAGTGCTCTCCTTGGGGTTCTACCTCTCTCTGTTTTTTCTATTTGACATTACCCCTGATAGTAGCACCTCCACATAGCCAAATCCAGCAAGCAGTAGCGAGGGTATTCCTTCCCCCGCCACTTCCCCTTTTCCCCTCCTTGTGTTTGTCTTTTATATTCCACAGCATATAGTACAACTAACAGAGACACAAACTGTTACAAACAAATTAAATGATCATGAAATTCATACTCAAAGCCAGCGATGTTGAAGTTTGATCTTAAAAAGACAACATGACAGTGCTTTTAAGGGATGTCAGATTAAGGTGAGATAGGTGTGAATAAATGGACAGTAATGTCAGGTAAGCGTTTGATTTGATAGATTGCTCATTATGGTGGAGAATAAATTATGTTTGAGTCTTTTTCAGAGTGTTACATGAGAAAGTAAAGGTCATGGGATTTATCTTTTGAGCAGGTTGTTTTCATTGTTTCATAACGTAATTTAGTCCTCAGATTGTCCAATCTTTGAGCATCTGCAATCAAATGACATCAATATTTGAAAAAGACCAAACCAGACTTAGGTGCCTATGCACTAAGCGTCCCCCCCCAAAATTGCCGGGCCTGATACGCTACTGTTTTTTTCAGTGTATTTATCACGGGATTCAGACTTTATGAAGGCTACTAGAATAGGCTTCTTTCCTCGACCAAAACTTACGAGGAGCGGCGTTGTGATATTCGCCTCTTTCAAAAGGGCTCACCCATCGATCTGCAGCGATCTGGCCCAGCTGCATAGAGAGCGGCACAGAGAGAACCGTCTCCCCCTGTGCATATCTCGACAGCGATCGCTGGGTTTTAATTAAAAATGTATTACTACTGTACATGAGCAGGGAGTTTCTGGAGCGGAACCGCGTTTATTTGAGTTCCAGGGACCTCCTGCTTCCCGAGATCTAGGCCCCCGTTATGGGGTGCCGTATCTCCCATGCATTTAATTGTCTCGTGTCACGTGACCGTGGGATTCAAATTCATAGGAGAAAACCGGCACCCCATTATGGGTCCTGTATCTCAGGAATCAGGGGGTATTCGGACCTCAAATCAACATGGTTCTGCGCTGGAGACCCTCTGCTCATGCACACTAGTATACTTTTTTTTTTAATTACAAGAGCTTCATTACCTTAGCGGTTAGCTGCTAAGGCAATGAAAGGGTTAAACCTAAATGGTCTGTTTCTTGGGGAAGAGGGGGTGGATGAAGGGGGTAGTTGTCCCAGGGTGGGTGGTTAAGCCTGGAAGGTTGAGGGAGGAGTGGGAGCCGCTATGGTAATGAAGGGGTTAACCAGTCCCGCTACCCCACCCGGTAGGCCTAAACACCAATCAAGGGCCAAATACCACCTTAACCCATCCCCGCTACCCACAATAAACATGGTACCGGTATTTAACCCCTTCATTGCCTTAGCGGTTAGCCGCTAAAGTAATGAAGTTGCCTGTAAATGCATTTTTATTGCATCGGGTTGATGTCGGGGGTCTCCAGTGCTGGTATTAATGTGTATCAGATCCTATGCTTAGTGCATAGGCCCCTTAATGTCCCCGGAGCCACAGCAAAAAAAAAATGCCTTAGCTTGGGTAAGTAAAAGCCGCGTTTACCTGTGGGGATGCATCCTCCTATACAGGATATGACTTCCTGCTCTGTTTATCCCTGGTGCCGGGGGATGCTGCTGTGGCATTCCCGCTGATTTCTTCGACAGTGGGGACAGAAAATCTGGCTACATCTGTACATTAGATTAAAGTTTCTTAAGTGGAATTGGTTGGTGTCATAAAAAGTTGAATATACATGGCATACAAATTTAAAAAAAATAGTGTATGCCATTGTATCTTAAAACAAATCCATTACATGTGAAATGTGTTAATTGCAGAATGCTGGGAATAAACCCAATAAATGATTACAATATTTGAAAAAGTTATTAGCCATTAGGATTCACATAAAAAAGTAAACAAACCTAATTTCACAGAAATAGTGTTAATGTAAGTATGCAAATAAATAGCATACTATACCAATAAATGAGCATAAACAAAAACATTTGTAGCTCTGTACAGTAAATAAGTTATGTTATTCTATAAACGATATTACAATTGCATGTATAATTTCTCTACAAGAGAATCAGTTCAGCCTAAACAGAGACAAACCAAATCTTTAAGGTGTAGTTCTCAAAAAAGCAATGAGTCAGTGTAATGAGCTGACCTCATACTGTATCTTCTTCTCACTGAATCCAGACTTGTTGCTGTTATGCTAGTACCCTATCATCAGACATGTCCTGTAAATTTACTTTCGGGGATTGGTAGCCGTCTTCTCATTTCATCTTCATTGCTAACCAAGGAAGTCAGGGCCACCAACAGAAATCATGGGGCCCGGGACAAACATTTTAAGCAGAGCCCCCCCATATCGGTGGTATTGACTGCCGCCCCCCATTTCACACCTCACGAGCCCACTTTCCCCCACCCCATCCCATGTATTTCTGTACCTTCCGTCTCACTCTCCTGCCTTGCATGTACAGTATTTCTCTCCCCTGCTTATCACTCCCAACCCCACTCCCCAAATATATACAACCCCCCCCCCCAGATGCATACAATAAACCCACCTACCCAATACATATTAAAAAAAAACAATACATATAACCCCCCATACATATATAACTTACTGGGAGTGTGTGTGTATATATATATACACATATATATATATATATATATATATATATATATATATATAAATATATATATATATATATATATATATATATATATATATATATATATATATATATATATATATATAATATATATATATATATATATATATATATATATATATATATATATATATATATATATATATATATATATATATATATATATATACAGTGTTCGACAAATCACCCAAAAATCTACTCGCCCAACCAAAAAATCTACTCGCCACCTAGTCCCGCCCCCAACTCCGCCCCTAGTCCCGCCCCCAACTCCGCCCCTAGTCCCACCCCCAACCCCGCTTTAAAATAAAATATATAAATAAAATACATTTAATAAATTCCTAGTCAGAACAACATTAGTTTTTGACATAAATGTATTTATTGTATTACATTATACTACAATTAGTCGTGTGTGTGTGTGTGTGTGTCAATGTCGGATTTAGAAATAAAAGCCAGATGTGAATGATTAATTTCCTGAACCCCTTAACCAGTGTCTGGACGTCAGCGCTTCACAGAGAGAGACAGAGAGAGACAGACAGACAGACACACACACACACACAGAGAGCGGCACACCCACACACACACACACAGAGAAAGAGAGACACACAGAGAAAGAGAGAGAAAGAGAGACACACACAGAGAATGAGAGACAAAGATATAGTGCGACAGAGAGCGAAGAAGAGAGTGCGACAGAGAGAGCGAAGAAGAGAGTGCGACAGAGAGGGAGAGGGCGACACAGGGAGAGGGTGACACAGGGAGAGGGTGACACAGGGAGACGGAGAGGGTGGGTCACACAGGGAGAGGGTGACACAGGGAGAGGGAGGGTGACACAGGGAGAGGGAGGGTGACACAGGGAGAGGGAGGGTGACACAGGGAGAGGGAGGGTGACACAGGGAGAGGGAGGGTGACACAGGGAGAGGGAGGGTGACACAGGGAGAGGAGGAGGGTGACACAGGGAGAGGGGAGGGTGACAGGGAGAGGGGGAGGGTGACAGGGAGAGGGGGAGGGTGACAGGGAGAGGGGGAGGGTGACAGGGAGAGGGGGAGGGTGACAGGGAGAGGGGGAGGGTGACAGGGAGAGGGAGAGGGTGACACAGGGAGAGGGAGAGGGTGACACAGGGAGAGGGAGAGGGTGACACAGGGAGAGGGAGGGAGGGAGAGGGTGACACAGGGAGAGGGAGAGGGTGACACAGTGAGAGAGAGAGGGTGACACATGGAGAGGGAGGGTGACACAGGGAGAGGGTGACACAGGGAGAGGGTGACACAGGGAGAGGGTGACACAGGGAGAGGGAGGGTGACACAGATAGAGGGTGACACAGAGAGAGGGTGACACAGAGAGAGGGTGACACAGGGAGAGGGTGACACAGGGAGAGGGTGACACAGGGAGAGGGTGACACAGGGAGAGGGTGGCACAGGGAGATGGTGGCACAGGGAGAGGGTGGCACAGGGAGAGGGTGGCACAGGGAGAGGTTGGGTGACACAGGGAGAGGGAGGGTGACACAGGGAGAGGGAGGGTGACACAGGGAGAGGAAGGGTGACACAGGGAGAGGGAGGGTGACACAGGGAGAGGGAGGGTGACAGGGAGAGGGAGGGTGACAGGGAGAGGGGGAGGGTGACAGGGAGAGGGGGAGGGTGACACAGGGAGAGGGAGAGGGTGACACAGGGAGAGGGTGACACAGGGACAGGGAGAGGGTGACACAGGGACAGGGAGAGGGTGACACATGGAGAGGGTGACACAGGGAGAGGGTGACACAGGGAGAGGGTGACACAGGGAGAGGGTGGCACAGGGAGAGGGTGGCACAGGGAGAGGGTGGCACAGGGAGAGGGTGGCACAGGGAGAGGGTGACACAGGGAGAGGGTGACACAGGGAGAGGGTGACACAGGGAGAGGGTGACAGAGGGAGAGGGAGACTCAGGGAGAGGGAGACTCAGGGAGAGGGAGAGAGGGTGACACACTCACAGACACCCACTCTCACTCAGACAAACTCACACTCACACACACACACACGCACGCACGCACGCACACAAACACACACACACACTCTGTCACTCACACACACACACACTCTGTCACACACACACACACACACGCACGCACGCACACACACACACACACACTCTGTCACTCACACTGTCACACACACACACACACACACACACGCACGCACGCACGCACGCACGCACACACACACACTGTCACACACACACACACACACACACACACACACACACACACACACACACACACACACACACACACACACACACACACACACACACACACACACACACACACACACACACACACACACACACACACACACACTCTGTCACTCACACACACACACACACACTCTGTCACTCACACACACACTCACCCGCAAGCAGGGGGTCTCACGTGGCAGCAGTGGGGCCTCCGCACAGCAGGAGGGCCTCTGGAAGGCAGGGGGGATCGCACATGGCAGCGAGGGCCTCGGCACGGCAGGAGGGCCTCTGCAAGGTGCCGCGCCCCCTCCAGAGGCGGACGCCGACGCCGCAGTATTCCCTGATAGAATGGAGAAGGGCTGGTAGGGGATTTCCCCTGCTTAGAGCAGGGAGAGGCTCCGGTTAGGGGATTTCCCCTGCTTAGAGCAGGGAGAGGAACGCGTGGGGTGAGGGGGGGGTCACGGAGGCCGGGAGAGATTGGTGTGAGGGGGGGGGGGTGGTGGTGGATGGCCCGATGGGAGGGGGTGGTGGATGGCCCGATGGGAGGGGGTGGTGGATGGCCGGATGCGAGGGGGTGGTGGATGGCCGGATGCGATGGGGTGGTGGATGGCCCGATGGGAGGGGGTGGTGGATGGCTCGATGGGAGGGGGGGGTGACAGATGGCCCTGCAGGGGCCTGAGGCAGACAGGTGCGGAAGGGGGAGGAGTGGAAGAGCTGACGAGGGAAAGTTGCTGAGAAGCGGGGGAGGAGCGAAGGCACTGCTCAGAGAGCCGGAGGCGGGGTAATCTCCCCCAACAACATGAACCCGCTTCCGGCTTTTTTTTTTTTTTCTCCAGCGCGGGAAAAACAGCAGCGCGAGCGCGGGAAATTTAAAAAATACACGTGTGCTGCTTGGGCCAATATTTACTCGCCTGGGGGTTAAATCCACACGCCCCGGGCGTGTAAATGTATATAATTGTCGAACACTGTATATATATATATGTATATATATATATATATATATATATATATATATATATATATATATGTACACATATATACACACACACATACACACATCACATAAAAATAAACAACCGATCAAGTCATATCCAATGGATGCAACTCTTTGTATAACTGGTGGGCCAGTGATTACGTGTAGGAAAATATATTATGCAAACACAGTAATTCATGACATTTTTTTTTGGATGCGAATATACAAATTCCCCCAAGTCCCACCAATACATATAACAATACCCCCAAGCCCCATAATACAAATAAAAAAAAGACTCCCCCCCCAATACATATTAAAAAAAGACTTACATTCTTACATTGTGGATGACCAGGCCAGGTCCAGTGGATGCCGGTAGGTGTGGGCGGGAGGTTGATGCCGGTTGGGGGGGGGAAGGTTGATGCCGGTAGGGGGCGGGGAGGTGGCTGCCAGTAGGGGGGGAAGTATGATGCCGGTGGGGGGGGAAGGTGGATGCCGGTGGGGGGGGAGTTAGTTAGGAGCCGGCTTGATGAGGCTGGGGAGGGCTGCATGCGCGCTTGGCAAAAAAACTGTTTGTAGCGCAGCGCGTAGGAGTGGAGAGAGTCAGAGACACTGACTGAGGGCGAGAGGAGGAGTCTGGTCTGCCGGTCTCTGGATGATGGGCCGGTGGGTGTGGGGGCTTGGGGGGGAGGTGGAAGGTAGAGAATGCCGGTGGATGATGGGGGGGGTCATGCTGGGGGAGGGGGGGGGGTCATGCTGGGGGGGGGTCATGCTGGGGGAGAGGAGGGGTCATGCTGGGGGAGGGGGGGGGTCATGCTGGGGGAGGGGGGGTCATGCTGGGGGAGGGGGGGGGTCATGCTGGGGGAGGGGGGGTCATGCTGGGGGAGGGGGGGGTCATGCTGGGGGAGGGGGGGGTCATGCTGGGGGAGGAGGGGGGGTCATTCTGGGGGAAGGGGGGGGTCATGCTGGGGGAGGGGGGAGGTGCATGCAGGTTCGGGGGGGATGGTGGATTCCAGTACAGGGTGTATGATGGAGGCTGGGGAGGGCCGCGTGCATGGTAGGTCCAAAACTGTAGCGCTGTGTGTAGGAGTGGAGAGAGTCAGAGACACTGACTGAGGGCGAGAGGAGGAGTCTGGTCTGCCGATCTCTGGATGTCGGGCCGGTAGGTGTGGGGTTCTGGGGGGGAGGTGGAAGGTGGAGAATGCCGGTGGATGACAGGGGTGGTTTGGGGGGCGGGCAGGTGGATGCCGGTAGGGGGAGGATGGTAGATGCCGGTAGGGGGGGTATGGTGGATTCCGGTACGGGGGGGGGTTTGTGTATTCCAGTACGGGGGGTGGTGGTGGATGCTGGTAGGAGGTTGGGGAGGGCCGCATGCTTGGCAGTCCCAAAACTGTACAGCTGCGCATAGGAGTGGAGAGAGTCAGAGACACTGACTGAGGGCGAGTGGAGGAGTCTGGTCTGCCGATCTCTGGATGCCGGATCGGTAGGTCTGGGGGGGAGGTGGAAGGTGGAGAATGCCGGTGGATGACGGGTGGGGGGAAGGTGCATGCTGGTTGGAGGGGGTGGATGCCGGTAGGGGGCGGATGGTGGATGCCGGTAGGGGGGGATGGTGGATGCCGGTAGGGGGGGATGGTGGATTCCGGTACGGGGGGGGGGGTGGTGGATGCGCTAGGGGGAGTGGTGGATGCCGGTAGGAGGCTGGGGAGGGCTGCGTGCGTGGTAGGCCCAAAACTGTAGCACTGCGGTAGGAGTGGAGAGAGTCAGAGACACTGACTGAGGGCGAGAGGAGGTCTGTTCCGTAGATCTCTGGATGCCGGGCCGGTAGGTGTGGGGGCCTGGGAGGAAGTGGAAGGTGGATGATGCCGGCAGGGGTGGGCGGGGGATGGATGCCGGTGGGGAGGGGGGGTGAGAGGTAGGATGGAACGGAGACAGTCAGATAAAAAACAGACTAGAGAGTATACAGGAGAACACACGACCCATACACACACACACACACACACATATATATATATATATACACACACACACACACACAACAGTGAGGGTAAAACAGACTCAGACAGGCACAATCACAGGGCAGAACAATTACAGCATGGATGTACTTAACGTTTATGTTCTATGTGAATAAGCAGCTGCACAGCCGGGAACATTCAAACTCGCTTCTCCCGCCTGTGCAGTTGCTTATATTAACTTGTAGTCCATCTCACTCCCCGCCCATGAGGAGGGCCCTCATTGGATCCCCTCTCCTCATAGATTTTTTTTTTTTTTGACACAAGCTTTTTTTTAAGACAAATTTTTTCTGACACATGGGGGACCCAGGGTGCCAGTGCCCTCTGTCCCCCCCTGTTGGCGGCCCTGAAGGAAGTACTGTAGTTCCACCCACACCTACACAGTAGGAGAGGCAGGATTTTCCCATAAACAAGGAATGCACACAAAACCGTAATCTAGATTTTATCATTTTAATTAAGTGATGCAGCGCAAACCCAAACCAAATATATAAAAACCAGTGATAACATTCAAGTTAATATCACCAAAAGGAGATGCAGCTGGCATAAGGAGTTTCATAAAACCTCAGAAGACGTCACAAAAAACACACAAAGCGCAAAAACTCCCCTTGGATGTAGTAAAGTGATGAGTAAACAAGGAATCTTTTTGAGGGGATGTAGCAGGAACTCTGAATGTAGTATAGAAGAGAGAAAAAAAGAAAATATAGTGCAAAACAATTTAATACAACAACTAATAGAGCACGGAGCTCATTCCACTTACATGCTCTAAGACAAAAACAGGCGATTTGACAACTCTGGGTCCTGTAGCGCTGAAACGTCCCGTGCTGAATGATGAACCGACCGACGTTTCCCCATGGTGCCTACTACTGGGTTCAGGTGACGGATGAAGTCACGGATCCTCTCGGCCAATGGAGATCCAAGTCTGGTCTCCTCAAGCCGACGGTATCGGTAATTGTATTGGCAGGCACACAGCGGGTACTGCGGTCTCAGAGCTACGGGTCAGCAAAGCTCAGTAGTGGTTGTAGTCCACGAGGAACTTAGATAACCCTACATGTTTCGTCCGTGTTAACCGAACTTCTTCAGGGGTTTTGAATATGGACAAGTCCCGGTTAGTGATTGTTGGATATGCATATATACAATCAACAGCAATGCATAAGCAAAAGATAATTAATTATAATAAACGGACAAATATGAAAAATGTAACAATTAAATTACAAATGCATAAACAAATGAGGAGCAAGTACAGTATAAGGTTGATATGCAGCTCAACCCCGTTATAGCGCGATCCGCTATAACGTGGTCTGCTTATAACGTGGTTTGAACGTGGACCCCGAATTTAAAAAAAAACACACTGCACACACTCACTGCACACTGCATACACTCACAGCACACTGCATACACTCACTGCACACTGCACACACTCACAGCACACTAACACACTCACAGCACACTGCATAAACTCACTGCACACACTCCCAGCACACTGCACACACACACACACAGTCTCACACAGTCAAATACACACAGACACACAGAGACACACTGTCTCTTTAAGGGAGCTTGCTCTCGCAAAACGGAAGCCAAAGCAGGAAGCAGAGACAGGGAGAAAAGCTGCCAGATGCCGGGTAAGTGCTGCGTGCTGTTGCCGCTGCCCCACCGGGTCTGGGAACACTGGGAGAGTTCTCAGCTTTCCCCCTCAGGCGGACGCGGGTACCGTCACAAAAAAAAAAAACTTAAAAAAAAAAAAAAAAAAAAACTTTTTCCGGCGACCATTTTTTTTTCGCGACCCCGTTTATAACGCAGTGGTCGCGTGTGGCCCCCGAGGACCGCGCTATAATGGGGTTAAGCTGTATTAATGGAAACAAATAACCATTAATAAACAGATAAATAATATGCAAAAGGAATTGGGATAATAACATTAAAAACATTAATATAAATACTAATGAAAAATACTGTTAAAATATATATCAAATAAAAAGACCAATAAATATCCCAGAAATAAACGGCATATAAAGGGATCAAAATACAATATTAATAAAATATTAGTTTAAAAAAGAAACCAGATCTATATCTATGTTTAAGCCTAGAGGTTTGAGGGTATTTTATTTATGTATCCAGAAAGTCTCTTTTTGGGAGACTTCCTGTATACGATTACCCCTCTCCAATGCATTTTAACTATTTCACTATCTTGATAAAGGAGGTCTGGCGGGTTGGATTGGTGACATATTTTAAAATGCGATGAAACATTGAGATTTTCCAATCCAATAGTCATATTCCTGATGTGTTCCAATATCCTCTCATGTAAAGGTCTGATTGTATGACCTACATATTGTATTCCGCAAGGACATTGCAATAGATAAATAAACGAAGAGCTCGTACAGTTGATAAAGTCTTTCATTTTAAAATTTTCTTTTGTTACAATGGATGAAAAACAATCAGTTTTTGCTTTACCAATCTGACAGCTTTTACATTTTGAACATTTCAAAAAACATTTAGGTTTTTCTACCAGTAATGTATTTTCAGCTGGTTTCGGACTTCAGAAGTCTAGGAGCTAATTTATCCTTAAGGTTTCTCGCTTTAGTATACACTACCTGAGCTCGTTCCGGTAGATAATCTTTTAGTATTTGATCACTTTTTAAAATATGCCAATGTTTGTTTAATATCTTATTAATTTAAAAATGTTCCATGTTAAACTGAGTGATAAAAGGAAAAATATTGGTTATATCTTCTTTCTTAGGATTTGGCTTCAGTGTCAGGCTTCATTCTATTTCCTTTGCTCTTTTTTTATAGCTTCTACTACAGTACTTCAAGGATTGGGTAATCTCTTTCAATAAACCTCTCTTCAAGCACAGAAGACCAAGATTCATAAATCTCCAAGTCTGAACAATTTTTTCGAAAGCAAAAAAATTATGTATGGAAATGTACTTAATAACCTCTATAATGAAATGAGAAAGTAACATGAGAAAGTAAAGTTAACTCCAAGGGGAGTTTTTGCGCTTTGTGTGTTATGTGATCATTTTAATTAAGCAAGGGCATAATTATTGGGATTAAAAATATTGATGTGTGAACATTTTCTAAGAGTTGAATTACTTTAAATTCAAACTGTATTTTCATAACAAGCTCCCCACCCCTACCACATGCAGCACTTATCATATGAGATCTGATTCCAAAAGACCGATACTCCTTCTTTTACCGTGCACCACAAAACTGGAACAATCTACTGGAGACTCTCACAGCCGTCACCAGTCTAAGTTCTTTCAAAACTAAAGCTATCTCACATATTAATTTGGTCTCTAACTGTTACAGACACCTATAATATATATGTAGCCAGGTCCCCTCTGGTTCCCCGGTCCTCTGTTTCCCCATCCCTTACCTTCACCATGGTGGGGGTAGTTGTGGGTGGTGACGGGCTGGCATGCGGCTCCCTCTGCAGAGGGCACCATCTTTGATGTATTCGCGCATGCGCGGAGGTTCGCGCATGCGCACTAGCGATGCGGCGGCCATTTTGGTGTTAGAGAACTGGCAGAAGAGGCACTCCATACTGCAGGGATGGCCCACAGTCACGCATGTGCAGTTAGCGGCGGCCATTTAAAGTTTGCGCATGCGCAGTGCAGATCATGCACACAGGCCCCAATGCTAAAGAGGCCCATGGGGAACTACAACTCCCAGCAGCCCCAGGGGCTGGAGCACGTGTGATGCCACAACTGCCAATAGGGATTACAGCTTTCCCTGATGGAGATATACATTGTTGCGCTCTGCACAGGAAGCTGGGTCACCGACAGGGGAGGGTGGGTATGTGTAGGGAGCCAGTGGCTCATACACTAGGCCAGACACCCCCCTTAGGCCCCAGCTAGGCCCAACTCACTTCAGCTTGTGGTTGCTGCAGGGACTCCACTTAGGATAGGGAATGGGGTTCTGTAGAACTAGACAAGTGAGGGTCCAGCCAGGAAGAGGAATATCCTTGCCAGTGTTTGCAGGGAATCATTCTCTGCAAGAGCAGAGACAGAGACTGTCTTGGTGGTGAGGTCCACAAGAAAGGAGACTATCCCCCAGGAGGAGGAGGTGATCGTTGGGGCTTCGGCGTTGGATGCAGACCGATCTCCTGGTTGTTGTTCTGCTGTACCCGGGCAGGTACCATCAAATCACCAAGTGCACCACCTATACACTTCATCTTAGTGGGCAGCGCTGTTCCATACGGGTGGGGTTGCAGGACTATTGGTAACTTTAGGGAAGTGAGGTGTGGGGTACAAAGCCCTGCGAGGTGACCAGGTAGTTATGCCATTAGTATTATAGAGTAACACCCTTGCTAATGTGAATGTTATATTGTTATGCTTATGCAGTAAACTGGTTTATATATACCTTTGGTGTATTGGTTACTGTATGTGGGTCCTGTGTCAGGGTCATTCTACCCTTAGAATCCTACACAGGTGGAGGCGCTCTATTTATGAGTATTGTTCCGGAGGATACACCCCAGGCTCTCACTGGCAGAGACTCAGGCCTCCTGTGAGCCTAACAGGTAAAGCACCACACAGGGTAATACATATAGATTCCCACACCTGTCCCTATCTGCGATTGGGGGGGAGGGTGGGGATGTGTGTTACATATATTATCTTTAACTGTGCATGCAATGTCTTGTATTTAATGTATAACCTGTTAACTTATGTAACTATGTATTTACAACCATGTATTATTTGACCTCATAACTATGCCCAGGACATACTTGAAAATGAGATGTAACTCTCAATATATACTTCCTGGTAAAACATTTTATATTAATTAAATAAATAAATAATACAATAAATAGATTTGCCAACATATTTACTGTTCATTATGTTATCTAAAATGTTTTCATTTAGATTGTAAAATCTATGGGGCAGAGATTTCCTTTCCTCTTGTCTTATTTTGTTTGCTGCATTTAATGTATGATAATTTCCTCTACTGTACTGTTGTTTTTAAAGTGCTGAATACATTGTGGGCACTATATAAATAAAGATACTCATACATACTGTACATATAACTAAGCCAGTAAGTGTTGCATCCTACTGAAGACAGTCCTAAAACCTAGCCTAATCAATGTCTATGTAAGAAGTTGTTACAGTATGTGATGATAGGGGTAGCTGGCATCACAAAATATAGGTGAAGCCCAAATAGCTACCCCTAATACTGTGTAACTTGGCCGCCTATGTATGGCTGTTTTCGGATAAATGTACTTTAGGTCTGGGGGAGAAACTGGTAATATAACTAATGGATGACAGTAAATGTCCTATGTCTGTAAATATTGTATGTAAAGCACTTTATTTCCTGTGTAGCAATTCCCTCAGTTTAGTGAACCAGTATTGTTCTGTGATGAGATTTAAATGTCAGCCCTGTAAATGTAGATTGGGCTGTGTAACTGTAAATTACTGTACTTCTGTGTTCTTTCTATGGAAGCAGTCTCAGTAACTCACTAAGCTCAGCTGTTCCATAGGATGATATGATCAGGACAAAGGTTGGAGAAGACTGAGATGCCAAGTCTTATGTTGAGTGGTGAAAGGCAGCCGATCAGATCTGGGAATTGGGCTCTCAGCGGAGTAGAGCCCTATGTATTTCACAGACTCTGAAGTGCCTACATAGCGGAAAGTAGACGACTGGCTAATAGAATTATTTATCAAATGGCCAAGAAATGATCACAGAAAAGAAACCCATTGAAACATATATGTTTGGGTTTCTTTTCTGTGACCATTTCTTGGCCATTTGATAAACATATATGTTATTCCCCATGCACCGCCATTATGTTTGTACTATTGAATATTAAGGTTGAGCTGTGATTATATCCCCTTAATCTAATAGAATTATTTGCCAGGTCTGAGCCCCGCAGGCGCTGTTTCTGTGAGCTAGTTTTCGAATTCCCCACTATCCAAGCAGTCTCGGCCTCAAAGCCCGCCCCCTCCTCCGATTCGCACAGCCGGGCGAGCCTCCATTCAGTCCTCACCTGGGATTGGCTGTTGATTGCCAGTTCACGCTGTAATTGGGTGCCTACTCCTCTCAATGTTAAAGATAGCTCATGGGAGCTATGTAAGGTGCCGGGCAGCACAGCAAGGCAAATCAGAGACCAGACAGAGAGCAGAGAGACTCATGGAGTCTTGCGGAGATTCCATTGGCACTGAGATCCAAGCCTCAGTCCAACGGAGACAGCATAGGAGAAACTCCAGACTTGGTCCAGTGACACGCTGGTGGGCTTTTCAAAGTTGTTCTTCTTTGAATAGCAGAGGACTCTGCAGGGAAGTGCCGGTAAAGCCTGGCCAAGCAGAGGACAAGTTCTATGGGGAGAATCAGCGTGAGTTATGTACAGAGCCAATCCAGAGTTGCACAGAAGAGCAGATCAAGCTGCAAGTTCTGTGTGATTTACGGAGATAGCTTTGCACACTTGTGAAGTTTGTGTGGAGCTCTTTGTGATCGGCTGAATCGCTCTTTGAGTTCAGGGAGATTCTGCAAGAGAATCTACGGACTTGACGGAGTTACAACTGGCGGCAGATTCAAAGATGCTATTGCGTTAATAGCACTTTGGATACCTGGAGAAGAAGCGGACAGGGTAAGCCTACTGAAGCAGGTGCACTTCACCTAGTGAGGCTAGAGACTCCCCCCAGGTCCCCAGTTGGTGAGTGTATATGTCATAACTATGTTTTGTGTATTTGCTGGTTCTGCCAGAATAAACCCTGTTTATTCAAATACTTTGTCCTGTGCTTGGTGATAGTGATCCTGGAAGGTTTTTGGTGTTAAAAGTACTGGTCTCCCTTGACACAGTATACTGTATCCATAACTAATAGTTAATTTACCTTTTCACCCGGCCAGGAATTGCTTCTGGTGGTAGTGGTGACTTGAGGGCTTGGGGATTTGTAGACCTGGTATCTACTCCCTTGCTATATTCAATATACAGTGGTGAGACAAAGTTTGTGAACCCCTTAGAATTTTAACATATTTCAAACCTAAAATATTATTATGTTTTACACTAAGTCCTAATAATCGATAAAGATAACCTGATCAAACAAATGACACAAAACATAATACTTTTCCAACATATATTTATCTACAAATGATTCAACATGTATGTATAGTATATTATTATTTATATAACACCATTAATGTACATAGCACTTCACAGCCATAATACCTGTACATGTGACATAATATAAATAACAAATAATGAAAATAACACGTAAATGGAAGTCGTGTTTCAGAGATTAAAGTAACATTTAGGAAAAGGAGTCCCTGACCTGAAGAGCTTACAATCGAATTAATCTAACATTCAATATCCATATGTGAAAAAGTATGTGAACCTTTAGATTCGGTACCTGGTGGAACCCCTTTTAGCATTAATAACATCAACTAAGGATCTCCTGTAACTGCTAGTCAGTCTCTCACATCGTTTTGAGGAATTTTGTTCCATTCCCCTTACGGAAGTGCTTTAACTCAGTGACATTTTAGGGACTCTTTTCATGGACAGCTCGCTTCAGGTCCTGCCACAACATTTCGATGGGTTTAGGTCTGGACTTTGACTACAGTAAGTAATTCTAAAATGCAGTGTTTCTTCTTCTGCGGCCACTCTTTTTTGTAGCTGCTTATATGTTTAGGACCATTGTCCCGCTGTATGACCCACTTTCAGTTTAGCTTCAGCTCACAGACAGATGGCCTGACATTCTCCTCTAGAATCTTCTGATACAATAGTCGTGTCAATGATGGCAAGACGTCCAAGTCCTGAGGCAACTAAGTAGCCCCAAACCATCACACTACCACCACCATTCTTGATGGTTTGGATGAGGTTCTTCTGTTCGAACGCAGTGTTTGGTTTTCACCAAACATAACGTTTCTCATTGAGGCTAAAAAGTTCTACCTTTGCCTCGTCTGTCCATAGAACATTGTTCCAGAAGTCTTCCATGAACACCATTTTTGTTCAGTCTTTTTCTGATAATTGAGTCTTGAACACTCACATTAGCCAAGGCGACAGTGGCCTAAATTATTTTGTAACCCTTTTGTAGACTGATGATCATCAATAACTGTTTTTTTGAGGTCTTCAGAGATTTATTTTGATCATGGCATGATGTGTTTCCACACACCTGTATGGTGAAGACCAAACTCACAAAGTTTAATATCTTTATATAGGGTCGGGCCTCCCAAACTCACCCCTGAAGATCTACCTCATTATTTAAACACTTGATTCTAATGACTGTATTCCTTTTAATTAAGCTGATAAGAGTGCCGGGAGTGCAGATAGCTGGTAGGACTTGTACGAAAAGGTACCCGGGCGCTATCTCTATATGGCGTATTAAAGATGTAAAGATGTAAAAAAGGGGGATATGATACAGCCTGAGAATAGTATTCTTGTGATGTCCTCCTGTGACTCGGAACCCCAGCAGGATCTATCCGGGACCCTTGTTGGCAATAAATACAAAAAAGAATGGGGGAGCACAGTTATAGGAAACGGGCAGTTAATATGTCCTATTGGACTGGTGATCAATAAGGTAAGTGACACATCTATTGAAGTTCATGGAGCAGACTCCAAACGCAGAGGGCATACATACATTGATGTGTGTATGTGGGTGGAAAGGTAAGAGAATAAATAACTTACACGGCCTTGTGTAAGTTCTATCACATCAAGGTTTCTTTGGGTTACTAGTCTTCTTAGGAGGATGTATTCTTTTGCGGTCAAGACTTCTCTCCTTGGTGTTTTTTCAGCTTTCTTCGTTTGTTGGATATGTCCCTCCAGTGGGTTTTCCTCTCGTGAAAATGAAAAGGAGGTTAGATTAAGGCAAATACAGTATACAAAGGCTGCGGTATGGGGAAGGATAATGTAACAATAAACCATTGAAATATAATGGTATAGTCAAGCACTCACACGGGCCAATGTGAGTGTTCTCCTATCTTGGTATCTTATTATTGCCCGTTAGTACAGGGCTTCAGATATTGTAGATAACTTTCAGATGGTTGCAGGTAGTGGTATATACAGTATGGTGAAAAGAGAATAAAAAGCGATATAACACAATACTCACACGGGCCAGTGTGAGTGCACACTAGTAGTGGTTTCTTTGCACTTCTGTTCTTTCTCGTTGTATACCCCTAAAACTAATGGAGGGGTGAAGGTAGACTAAAGGACACTATGGTCTATGGGATAAACACTTTATTTTAACAAAAAAACAAAAAGCAGAAAACAATCTATAAAGATAAAAACAGATATAAAACAAAGAAACCAAAGGCTTCTATAGGGAAATAAAAGCAAGGGGAGTGGAAAGGTGGTTAGTGGTAGGGGGTCTCTCCTTCCGCGTCCGGATGGAGAGCTACGACTGCACCAGTGCCTCCTCTGAATAAGCTGTGATAATGTCCCGAATGAAGAGCAGAGCAACGCATTTTGTCCAAAACAGGACTTCCTCAGGCTCGATAGATGTGGACCGGCTGTGTCTTTTCCTTCTTATGCAGTTGTTAGCCAATCCATATCGCGTTGTAATTAGTTGCTTCCTTCCATCTGGGATGGGACGTCGCCATTTTGCAAGCTGCGCGCGCATCCTGTATTGATTTGTGGGCGCTTTGCAGTGTCACTTCGAGTTAAAGTTTTTAAAATTTGAAGGGAAATTGTATTGATGGTTGCGTGCGCATCCTTTTGTTTACAGCGCAACTTCATGCCCTCGTGGATGTCGCTGTGAACATCGTAAGCAGTTGGGTATGGAGTTAACCCAAAAAGGGCTGGAGGATGTTTCTTTCACCTCATATATAAAAAATATGTCAAAAGTGCAGTGTGATTTCTGTGTTATTCCCTTTAAATGGTGCAAACTTATTCATATAAGCCCAAAAATTAAATGCAGTGTTAAATCTACTGTTCCTTATAAAAGGTGTATCTATATATATTTATTGTGTTTTAAAATTAATCAAAAAATAGATTAATAGATATTACTTAACTCTAATGATTGTGCATTGTGTTGATCCCAAAAAAAAAATGATAATAGAATAATTGTGCTCTGTTTAACTCATAATAAGGGGTTCAAAGTTATTTGAATTAACCCTTTGGTGAAATTCAATAATAAAGTGATTATAGATTATTTGATTAACCAGTGTTAATGAAAGTCTTTAAATTAGAAGTGGTGTCTAAGTGACAAGATACAGAGATATGGTAGTTGAAATGGCAAATGATAATAATAAAAAAGTGTGTACTTTGGAAAAAAGTGTTTTTAGAAACAATTTTCAACCTTACTAGGTTAAAAATCCATGATAATGAAAAAGTGATGAATATGAAAATTTGAGGTGAGCTGATAAGAGTCAGGGTGTGTGCAAAAGTAAGTCAAACTCTTGTTTTAATTACTCATTGTTTGTCTAATTAACACAGCATTTTGTTTATTGTATAGCTATCTTGCAGCCCAAACCCACGAATTGAGCATTGTTTTGCTAGGGCTGTGTTTCTGGCTAAGTGCCGGGAGTGCAGATAGCTGGTAGGACTTCCAGTGACGGTGCACCTGCGAGTGATCTCACCCAAGTGCGATGAGACCAGCGGGTCTATGATCAGAGCAGCGGTGAGCGTTGCGGTGGCGCCTGGATCCTGGTAGCACATTGTGGAGTCTCTTTGAGGTCTAACACGGAGGGAGGAAAAAGTTGTTGACAACGATGTTTAAACATCTGCCCTGTTGTGAGTAGGATTTCAATATTACACCTAGCGGATGAGATCTCCACAGCCATAGTTCTCTGCCTTACAGACAATTGTTTGTTTTTTTAATTGAAATTTTTACTATTACATTGTATCAGTTATTCAGCTTTTCTTCGTTTGGTGTTTAGTTTACAGGCATGTTGTTTTGATGTATAGTAGTGTGTTTGATTTTAAATATGTTTTTATTTTTTAGTATTACACAATGATTGTTCTTTGTGTTTGTTTCCATATGCTGTGAGACTTCATTCAAGATCTACCAGACACTGATTGGACATTAAGGACTGGACTAATATTTGGTCAGAGTTCACCTTTGGTGTTTTATGGGTTTATTATTCTAGGTGCCGGTTATATTTTGTTGTTCCATTTCATATTGTTGATCTGTATTTGGTCATAATTTCCAGGCAGCCTAGTCCTTTTATACAAAGGGTTTTTTGTAATTACTTTAGTATTATATTTTACTAATATTTCTTATAGCATTAGTGCTGCAAATACATATTTCTTTATCAAATTATGTACCACTGTGCCAATCCATGGGTAGGGTGTGGGGATAGTTGCCCCGGGTAGGGTGGTTAGGCCTCACAGGCGGGTAGCAAGGTAGGGTGGTAAAACCTTTAATTACTATAGCAGTTACTAACCGCTAAAGTGATGAAGGGGTTAGTGGCCATTAATTTGTTTTTTTATTGTTATGTTCCTGCCCACCGAGGACGGAGAGGACACGGAGGAAGACGAGGACTGCCATCATCCTGGCAGGGTTAAGTAGAACATTTTTATATACTTTATGCTGGTTGTTTTTATTTTTAATGGGCAAATGCACTATTATCCAAATCTGGATAATAGTAATTTTGCCCATTACTGTACTGTATGTGTTGGGGGGGAGAGGGGAAGGAAGTTTGTATTTATATATTGCACTGTAATGTTATTTTTGAATGGGGAAAATCGCTATTAATCAGCTTTGGTTTAATTGCACTTTTACCCTTTCCTGTTGTTGGTACAGGGTGTATGACATCACACCAATCATATGGTGTAGAAGGTAGAGAATCACTACCAGTGTATGAAGGGTAATGGGTTTGATTACTGCATGGTATGCTAAAATTATTAGTGTAGGGGGGAGGTGTGTGTGTATCCCTTATCAATAAAGCATTGAATGTTGTAAAAAAAAAATTGGAGAAATGCGCCGCGTACATGGACGCAGCCTTATGAAGCAGGGACAGAGGAAAGAGCTACAGATGCTGGGCAAGTCCTCGCGCAGTGGCTATTTCATGATCTTGGTTAATGCGATGCCGGTTATAACAAGGTCTCATTATGTGGACCCTGAGTACTGCATTATAATGGGGGTTCAGCTTTTTATATATATATTGTGGTAGGTTCTGGGGTTAGAGCTTGAAGGGACTGTGTGTTCATTAATTTACATTTCTACTGGTTTCAGTTGTTTGGAGGTTGTGGCCCCTTCTCCCTTGGTATAAGCTCACCCCTCCCCACTTTTTAAGTAGCATTTTTTTCCATGTACCAATACAGGACAGGTCTATTGTATTGAGACCATTCCCTCTCCATTGCAGAGGTAAATGAGAATTTTCACAGGTAGTGTTAGGACCTGCATACTGGTCATTCTGTGACGTGGCTGCAGGCTTACAACACTTTGGCAAAAATAGAGAGTACAGCGCAGAGCCAAGAGAGTGGGTTCAAAATAGATAAAATAATCTTTTAATATTAGGTGCATTAAAAATAGAGGAATAACAAACCTCTAATGCGTTTCGTGCACGTTGCACTTTATCAAGGACACTTTGGCCAAAGGGTTTAACTAAATGACTCTTATTCATGACAATACTAGCATTGAAGTATTTACAGTAACTATGTATTTTGTCACATTCAATGTAACATTGTTTTTTTCTTGTCCTTTGCTGTAAACTTCTACGTTTACTCAATACAGTATATATTCTCACACTTATACATACAGTTTTTTTAAAGTTTTTAATTGAATAAAAACATATTACAAAATGTTTTTTAAATTACAGTAAGTACTTTATTGTGGTCATTGTTTAATTCTTGTTTTGTAGGTTTGGCAGGCTGATGAGCATCAACACCGTGTTCATGTAGGAAACATCCAGCGATACTGTTAGGTAATGTTATGTAAATAATGCGTACAAAGTACCTGCCTAGACAAGTGAGAGAACCCCTTTTGAACAAGCACTCATATTGGGATTGATACAAGAAAGTTGATTAAAAATACCTTTATTAGTGTATATGGGTAAAATAAGTGAAGTACATAAACACTCAACACAATTAAAATACGTATTAAACTTAATGTCTCTAAGTCTGAATCGTAGACTAATAGAGGTTGGTATTTGAAGGAATATAATGTATCTGGCACCATGTGCAATAAAACAAAAATAAATAGTTTTAATATTGCAGTGTAAAATGGATAGGGTGCCTCAGTGTGATGTGTGTATTTTAGTTGAAAGGGTCTGGTGTGTGTTACATAAATCAAGGTGTCAATATCACCGCTTTCAAATCACATCTGATTAGTATGTGGTTCACTGACAGTATGTAAAGTGTAATATAGCTAGTACATTGCTGGCCAGACCAACATGGTATATGCTGATTGTGGCCTAGTTGGAATCGATTGTCAGAGAGACCACCAAAGGGTTAATGTGTATCCTTCAATGCAACGCCGGATAAATTAAAATGTCAAAGAAAAAGGCTACTGTGTAGCTAGGGGTGGTGAGGCTATATTGTGGGAACTATTAATGTATAACAATGTTAAAGTAGGTTCCCCCTGGTCAGTAATTATTCCAAGGTTATTATAGCCTCACATGTGCTCAACCAAATTTATATAGTAAATAGATAAATATATAAAATGAAATGAATCACTGCTCGTATCCCCTGTGAAGGTGGCAAGTGTGTATCTGAATAGGCTTGCTGGTATACAAATAGATAGATATGGCCAATTATAAATGGTTTACTTCAGCTGCCTATAAGACAAAAAGCACTCTATCTCTGCAGACTCATGTGGATGGTATAGGTAAGTGATTGTTTATAGTAGCCGCCCTGTTGGATCAGTCCATATGGATGTTCGAATTCAGCAGGTTATATTATTGTAGACTGATTTATCTCTGTTAACATTTATCTTCTAGGGCGAGTACGCCCTGTCTGCTGGGTAGAGACAATATGATATGATAAAGATGGTGCCCTGCAGCCGCTCTGTAAAGTACCCTCTACAATACAGGGGTGCTATGGGGGGCTGCTATCTCGGAGCGTTTGATCTCTGCTCACGAGTGGCGACATCGCCCACCGACGTACGTTTCGCGTCACACTGACGCTTTCTCAAGGTGCCACCTTGAGAAAGCGTCAGTGTGACGCGAAACGTACGTCGGTGGGCGGTCCTCTGTGACGTCAGCACGTGCACTGGTGCGGCGACGTCTGTTCTAAGAGCACGGACAATAGCCGCAGCTTCACTCTGAGCTCCACCCGGCAATTTTACTCACAGCGGTGTTCATGAATACACCTATGCCGGGCGGAAACTCAACAGATGTCGCCACTCGTGAGCAGAGATCAAACGCTGCGAGATAGCAGCCCCCCATAGCACCCCTGTATTGTAGAGGGTACTTTACCGAGCGGCTGCAGGGCACCATATTTATCATATCATATTGTCTCTACCCAGCAGACAGGGCGTACTCGCCCTAGAAGATAAATGTTAACAGAGATAAATCAGTCTACAATAATATAACCTGCCGAATTCGAACATCCATATGGACTGATCCAACAGGGCGGCTACTATAAACAATCACTTACCTATACCATCCACATGAGTCTGCAGAGATAGAGTGCTTTTTGTCTTATAGGCAGCTGAAGTAAACCGTTTATAATTGGCCATATCTATCTATTTGTATACCAGCAAGCCTATTCAGATACACACTTGCCACCTTCACAGGGGATACGAGCAGTGATTCATTTCATTTTATATATTTATCTATTTACTATATACATTTGGTTGAGCACATGTGAGGCTATAATAACCTTGAAATAATTACTGACCAGGGGGAACCTACTTTTACATTGTTATACATTAATAGTTCCCACAATATAGCCTCACCACCCCTAGCTACACAGTAGCCTTTATCTTTGACATTTTAATTTATCCAGCGTTGCATTGAAGGATACACATTTACCCTTTGGTGGTCTCTCTGACAATCGATTCCAACTAGGCCACAATCAGCATATACCATGTTGGTCTGGCCAGCAATGTACTAGCTATATTACACTTTACATACTGTCAGTGAACCACATACTAATCAGATGTGATTTGAAAGCGGTGATATTGACACCTTGATTTATGTAACACACACCAGACCCTTTCAACTAAAATACACACATCACACTGAGGCACCCTATCCATTTTACACTGCAATATTAAAACTATTTATTTTTGTTTTATTGCACATGGTGCCAGATACATTATATTCCTTCAAATACCAACCTCTATTAGTCTATGATTCAGACTTAGAGACATTAAGTTTAATACGTATTTTAATTGTGTTGAGTATTTATGTACTTCACTTATTTTACCCATATACACTAATAAAGGTATTTTTAATCAACTTTCTTGTATCAATCCCAATATGAGTGCTTGTTCAAAAGGGGTTCTCTCACTTGTCTAGGCAGGTACTTTGTACGTTCAATGATCCTCTCACCCCTGGCACCGTATCACAGACAGTAGCTAGAGCTTACCATCCCTTCCCCCCTTCACTCCCTATTATTATGTAAATAATGCATCTATTTTTTTCTCAATATCCGCACTGTATAAGCATTCCACACAGTTCTTACATACTGTACAGTTCACATGCGCAGAAATTCAATTACACACATATGCGTTCAACCAGGTTCCATAGATACATGCATGCGAATAAAAGTTTATCATTAGTATGCGTTCCACACAATGTAATTCATGCATCAATTTCTTTTCAAGTATTAATATATAGCATTCTCATTTTACAGGTGAAAGTGTGCAAGCGCCAGCCAGAAGAAGATGCTGGTTGAAGAAGATTGTACATTTAGAAGTTCAAAGAAAATTGTATTATTGTATTTTCACAAAGTCTTTGGGGGCTATGCACTAAGCTCAATGGGATAGCGTTCTGATGTTCCAAAAAAGCAAGTCCGTTAAAAAGTGAGGCCGGGGACGCGATTCACTAAGGCCTTGAGCCCATTTTTTAACGTACGTGCTCAAAACACCCACAGCGTACGTGTTGCTTTTTTCCCCCCTGCTAGCATTCTTAAACTTCACTTACGCTAGCTCCATGAAAGGCTGTTATAGGCGTTCGTACACGAAATAAATACATTTTAATAATAGTGTACATGAGCATGGGGTCTCCAGAGCTGAACAGCATTGGTTTCAGGTCCGAGGACCCCCTACTTCAAGAGATACAGGCCCCGTTATGGGGTGCCAGTATCCCCTGCAGAATTTCAATGTCCCGGTCACGTGACACGGACGCTTGACAGTGCAGGGGATACCGGCACACCATAACGGGGCCTGTATCTCCTGAAGCAGGGGGTCCTCGAACCTGAAACGAATGCGGTTCAGCTCCAGAGACCCCCTGCACATCTACACTATGAAACACATGTATATTAAAAAAAGATTTAACAAACATCAATACACGAAACATTGTATTACCATTAAGCAGGAAAAAAACAAACAATGACATCCACATAAGAAAATTAAATTAAAAAAACCAACAGCAATACAAAGCCAGAAATGCCCCCCAAATATTGTCATAATAAAGTGCCTAAAGTGGTACAAATTAATATATTATCAGTCAATGTGCCTCCCCAAAAAAATCAAAAACACATCCAATGAAAAAACCTGTTAAAAAAGACATTTACAAACATTCAATATATTACTTACCAATAGAAGCGGTGGCCCTCCGACTCCCGGGGAAACAGGAAGCTCACGTACCTTGAAGGCCTCCAACAGCATTCGATGCCATCCGCCATGAAGATCCGGATCAGGTACCCAAATCTTCTTTTTTCTTTCTTTAATCACCTTCTTCTATCTTCATCTGTCACCATTTCTTGATCTTCTTTATCTTCTATCTTCATCTGTCAATCCCAAAAACCCCATGGTAAATCCCAACCGATGTTGTCTCGTCGTCTTCTTGGACTCAAATGAGGCGTCAGGGCCTTAAATAGGTCTTGTGACATCACATTTAGCCTCAAAATGGTTAACAGACACCTGATTGGCTGTTCAAATCATGTTCCGACTTTAATTTTTTTTTTTTTACATGGCCGCAAGTTTGCAATTTCCACAGGACCAGCTGGATTCGTTGAAGGAAGTCTGACAGGTCTTCCTTCTCCTTCTGTCGGAGACCGTAATATTTGAACCACAGCTCACTCTCCTCTTCATCTTTGCCATAGATCTGGACTAACACGTCTACCATCTGATGAGCAGAGAGATCAGGGTCTTGGTCGCGCTGTGCACTGACCATGGTGGCTGCTGGGGTCGGAGGCTTTCCAGAATTCTCTGACGTCTGACCGTTTCAGAGCAGGACCATTCATCGATAACCTTGAGGGTGTGTTCCTTCCAAGACTCGATGCTTTATTCGCCTGCGGGGACAGGAACCATTCCTGAAAACGCCTTCAACTTCCTGTAACTTTGGGCTTGGGCGGACGTAGTTATCGCTTCCACAAGCTGCGGGAATGTCACTCCTAGCATGGAGCCGCCACTCTCTGAGGAACTTGCGATCCCCGCTCCCTGACTGCTAGGGGTTGGGGTGAAGCTGTTCACTAACTGGTTAGGGACCGGTGATGTTGGCGGACTACCGGCCCAGCTGGTGGCCCCTTGCCTAGCCAAGAAGAATGGATCCGTAAGATTGTGCATCGATTATCGAACTCTGAATAATCGTACGGTACCCGATCAATACAACCTTCCTCGCATTGAAGAAATCCTGAATGCTCTAACCAGGAGCCAATGGTTTAGTGTGCTCAACTTACGATCTGGGTACTACCAGGTACCTATGAGTGAAGAGGACCAGGAAAAGACAGCCTTCGTCTACCCCCTGGGCTTCTACCAATTTACGCGTATGCCCCAAGATATATGTGGAGCTCCTGCTACCTTCCAGCGACTGATGGAGAAAACAATCGGGGACATGAACCCTCGGGAGTGTCTTGTCTACCTGGACGACATCATTGTCTTCGGGAAGACCCTGGAAGAGCACAAAGAGAGGCTGCTGAAGGTGATAGACCATCTTGGAAAGGAAGGATTGAAGTTATCCCTCGACAAGTGTCGGTTTTGTCACACCTCGGTGACCTACGTGGGACACATCGAGGAATTGCTACCGATCCAGCCAAAGTAGAAGCAGTAGTGAACTGACCGCATCCCGAGAATGTCACGGAACTGTGATCATTCCTGGGTTTCTGTGGGTATTACTGTCGCTTCAAGGAAGGGTACTCTAGTCGAGCTAAAGCCCTGAACAATCTGTTGAAGATATACCCTGAAGATACCAGAAGGAAGGCCACATCGGCCCGTCAACTGTTTGGCGATAAGTGGACGTCCGATTGTGAGCGGGCCTTCCTGAACTTGATGAAAAGCCTGACTGAAGCACCAGTGCTTACGTATGCCGATCCAGAACAACCATACGTTCTGCATGCGGATGCCAGTCTCAATGGACTGGGCGCTGTCTTACATCAGAAGCACCCAGAGGGTCTTCGGCCTGTAGCCTACATCAGCCGCAGTCTGACACCCAGTGAACAGAAATACCCTGTACACAAGCTAGAGTTCCTGGCTCTCAAATGGGCGATCACAGAGAAACTTCATGATTACCTATGGTGTTACGTTTGAGGTAACGACGGATAACAATCCCCTCACGTACATCAATACTTCCGCCAAGTTGGATGCAGCAGGGCACCGATGGCTGGCAACCCTATGTAACTACAGATTCTCTCTGAAGTACAAGCCGGGGCCTTTCAACTTGGAGCTGCCGCTCTATCACGACGACCACAATTAAATGCTACTCCCGATGATGGTGAATGGGAAGAGATCCCCGGGCCAGGGATGTGAGCAATGTGTAGCATAGCGGCTGTCATCAATGATCAGGAGGCCTTCTCCGAACTACGATTTGCAGATTTGTTAGGATGCCAGTCGCAGGCTATCCGCGCCGCCTACTGCGATCCCAAGGGAATGAACATAACCCATGACAAAGTAATAAGATAGAAAGACTTATTGGACTATCAAATGAGAGATCCAGTAATCAGCATCATTCGGCAAGCTGTTCAAAGAAAGAATCCAGCTCTATTGAAAAATGCTCCCCGGGACCTGATCGCGTTGCTAATGCGTGAGGTGGACAAGTTTGAGATAGACATTTGCTTGCTCTATAGGGTAGTCCAATATCACAACCACCCTGATAGGCGACAACTGGTGCTACCCCAAAACTTGAGATTTATGGTGTTGAAGTCTCTACATGATGAGCATGGGCACCTCGGTGTAGAGAAGACTTTTGGGTTAGTCCGAGACCGTTTGTTCTGGCCCAAGATGCGGGAAGCGGTGGAACAAACTGCCGCCGTTGTTCTCGGTGTGTTCAACGCAAGACTTTGCTTACCAGAGCAGCACCCATGGCCCATCTCAAGAGTTCTGGTCCAATGGACCTGGTGTGTATGGACTTTTTGTGTATTGAACCCGATACCCGAGCAATCTGTAACGTGCTGGTCATCACGGACCATTATACCCGGTATGCTCAGGCCTTCCCCATGAAAGACCAGAAGCCCATCAAAGTCGCAAAAATACTATGGGAGAAGTTCTTCGTTCACTACGGTCTTCCAAACCGACTTCACTCCGACCAAGGGCGAGATTTTGAGAGCACTCTGATCCGAGAATTACTCAAAATGTTGAACATCGCCAAATCCCGGACGACTCCGTACCACCCCAAAGGAAACGCTTTGTCTGAACGATTCAACAGGACCTTCTTGGACATGCTCGGAACCCTGAAGGGTGCGCAGAAAATAGAATGGAGTCGACACGTTGAAGCTTTGGTACACGTGTACAACTGTACTCGCCATGAGTCCACTGGATTCTCCCCATACTTCCTCATGTTTGGGTGGGAGCCAAGACTCCCAGTAGATGTGCGTCTTCGAGTATCAACGGATGGGATACACAATGCTACCCATTTCAAGTATGTGCAAAGGCTAAAGGACAATTTGCAGCAAGCTTACCAACAGGCTGAAAAGTCTACAGCTAAACTGAATGCTGGCAATAAGAGACGATATGACAATAAAGTCAAGTATCGGGAGCTACGTCCTGGGGACACTGTGTTGCTTCGTAATCTGGTAGTCCCCGGAAAACATAAACTGGCGGACCGATGTAGAGATGGCGTATATGAGGTAGATTCACAGATGCCCGGCCTCCCGGTCTATCCCATCAAATACACTGACGGCCGGGTAAAGGTTTGGCATGTAATCACCTTCTCCCCATCCCCCAAGTGGGAGACGAAGAAGCAGAAATACTGGCCACACCGCTCAACGGTGAGTCTGACTTTTCAGAGATGGGTCAAGAGACTGTAAATAATGAAACCCACTCTGAAACTCCTGAAGACCCTATGGAAGGATCCTCTCAAAGGACTATTCCACAGTAAGGGGCATCTCCCGGAGGAGCTACGGGTAAAGGGTCCCGTAGGCCAATGTCTACTAAGGAGCACCAACAGGCCAGCCTTTGGATTCGCGGAGCCCGTGCTTTGTGCCAAACAGAGACTATTCAGAGACATTTCTCCCCTCAAGGGAAGAGGCTGAGCCTCAGGACTGTACTGATTACTCCCCAGAGGGAGTTGCTGAAGAACAGCTCCGTAGGAGCCAAAGAGTAAGGTACCCTCCAAACCGGGTAACCTATGATCAAATTGGGGCACCCCATTATGAGGCTCAGCAGAGGGCTCGCAGAGTGCAGTTCGTCATTGTGATGTTCAATGAAACGTACAAACTGATATAGAGCTGATAGTGTAAGATCGCATTTGATTGTTGCATTTTTATTATATAATGATGTTGTGCCATTTTTATTATATAACTGCTGTATATAGTTATCAAGTTATGTGTCCCAAGCGAGGTCGTTGGTTTTTTTTTACCAGGGGGAGGATGTAGCCGGTCCCCCCTTCAGTTGCGGACCCCCCCTCCGGGTACTCACTGCGGCCGTTCGTGGGGAGGTGTGGGGGCATGCGCGCACTCAGCGCGCTCTTCTCAGATGCGGCCGGTTGCCGGAGACGCGTGCGGCTGTTTGCCAGGGACGCGGTCGCGTTGCGAGGCTCCCGATGCAGGGCGCTGCCATTGCTTATTGCCTCGCGCATGCGCAGTAAGATCGAGGCGACGGGAGGCACAGAGACAGCTCGCGCATGTGCAGAACAAGCGCGCAAGATGCAGCCAACCAGAAGAGGGCTCCAGTCAGGGACTACAAGTCCCATGAGCCTTAAGGGACCCCACGTGACGCCAGGGAGCCAATAGGGCTGCAGCATCTCTCTGCAGATGAGATTAGATACTTTTCGCGGGGTTTGAGCACGTTAGTCGGCGTCAGGAGCAGCTAGGGGAAGGAGGTAGTGTGCAGGAGTCAGTGGCTCCCTGCACTAGGCCAGCAGCCCCCTAGGCCCCAGATAGCCCTGAGCCACCAGTAGTATTGAGTGTTGTAGGGACAGACCCCAGGTTAGGGACCCTGCCCCTTTCTATCCAGAGCCAGTTAGGGACACAGCGGATGCTGCGCTTCCATCCAGAGGATTGGGATCAAGCCTGCTCAGCAGAGAGAGTGGAACCACACCAAGGGTGGACCGCCCTCACATATCTTCTCCCCGGAGGAACCGGACATCACTCCAAAGCTCGTCTGATCCTTTGTGAAGAATCTTTAACGCCCAGGTGCCGTCGCACTGGGCAGGAAACATTACGCACGTGCACACACGAGAGTACTCTCACATAGTGGCAGCACTGACCACGGGACAAGGGGGGTTATTCTGTGGACATGGCGTGGGGGTACACCGTAGTGGGTGTGGGGATTATGCAATATCCTTATGCAGTGCTAACCGTTAATGTGTTTAGTGAATGTTATGCTTATATATATATGCAGTAAAGCCTGTTCTGTTTTACAACTGTTTGCTTAATGTGATTGTTTCCTGTGAGGCCTCCTCCCACTCTGTTAGGATCCCTCCCAGATGGAGGCGTTGCACCACGAGATCGTATTATATGTATGTACCCCAGGCTCCCCAAGCAGAGGCTTAGGCTCCTGAGAGCCACACAGGTTACACAGCAGGTAGTATTCACAGGGAATACCCGTTAAACCTATATGAGATAATTCCCCATGTCAATCATCTTCTGTGTCAAATGTTATCCGTCAATCAATTCAAATCTCCCGTAGGTAACTTTCAAATTCTATAAATGTTAATGCCCCCGTGCAAGCTTAATTTGATCAACCTGCGCACATCCCAATCCCATACCCATGTGCTACTGTTTAGTGCGCTGATACGTGTCCTGGGGAGCCTTCTCCTGAGCCGCGTGACTACATTACTCTGACACCATGACTCCCCAATAATTTTGGGCATCACACAACTATGCAATATGGTGCTCTCATTTTACAGGGACATATTTTGACATTTAAATCTTTACATATCAGCATATTCTAGGCATAATGGTTGCTCTGTGGGTCCTGTTATTTGTGTGGATATTATAGTGTTTATTAGCACTAGTGGTGCATATGTATACAGTATGTAATGTCAGGGTATTTACTGAGTTTAATGTGTTTTTTGCATGTATATAATTACTGGACTGCCATGCCATATACATAGTGCACATGGTATAAGTAAAACGTAAGTATAATTTTCTCTTATTTTTTTTTTTGACTGCTGACTCAGCATTTTTTTATGCATCCAGCGGTATAGATGCAGGATCCTAGCACCTAAATTTTAATGATATACGGTAAGACAAGGTGAGTGCAAATTTGTTCTATTTTCTCATGGTACAATGTGGTATATAACTGAAAGCATAGTTGGGTAAAAGGCATTGTGGTAGCAGGTTTGCTTGACATTGTAGTAGTCAGATGGGACTCAACTGTACAGTTGACTTTTGATCTGGCCTGTTTTCATGATTGTCAGAGGTATACTGCAACCAATGTTCTAGCGTGTAATTCTATATGGTTGCTGTGAATAGGTGGTTGGTTAATTGTGTGGGAGGGGAAAAAAAAACAATGTATGTTACCTCGAAGCTAGGGCTTACCTACTAGCTTTTATAGTGCGCAAAAGTTGTGAGAACCATCTTACAGTATATCATGATATCAGTTTCAATTATTTTTCATAGCTTCCTGAAAATTTTGCAGCATAAAATATGTATCCCCCTTTCCCCCTGTGTCAGGGCGACTATGTGTGCTGCTATACCTGTGTGGCAAACAGGAGTGAGAAGTATCCTCACATAGTAAGATAACCCCTACAATATGCCCAGTAATATACACAGCGTATAGGGAACAGTATTTACTGGAAGGTAATAACAATGACAACAATAGAAAAAGCAATATCTATATATGTATACCAACCCATGGAATATCCCAACAGTAATTGGGTGCAGGGGCACCAGTGTCCCAGTTTCCAGACCACAATAGCCTTTCCCAGCCCCAAGTGTGAGACAGTGCTGCCCATGTGAATGTTGGTGCACTTATGCAGATACCTTCCCGGGCGTTCCAGCCCCCGGGTGTGGCTGAACAACAGTCAATGGGCAGTCTGCTCCAACGACGCCTTTCGCCTCCACGTGGGGTGGTCTCCAGCAGGATCGTCCCACCATAGACAGTCTCTGAATGTAGGTGGTCTGCTCCCAGACCACAATTTATGCGTCACTGCATGGCATAGACACTGTGTACCTGATACTGCACAACACAGGAAAAGGGGTCCCTAACTATGGGCTTCCCTACACAGCTTCAGGTGCCTTCTGTGAGTCGGGGACTAACTGGGGCCTGCAGGGGAAACCTAGTCCCAGGGCTACTGGCATCTGGGACCCTACCTCCCTCTTCTGTACCCTGCTCTCACTGCTCTAAATGCAGTAGCCCTATTGGCTGCCTGGCAACATGTGGTCTGCAGCTGCTGAGGCTGCTGGGACTTGTAATGATGGCCGCCGCTGGCTCACAATCACCCTGCAGCAACAACACATCCGTCCCCCACACGCAGCCTGGAGGTAAGAGGGGGACCTGGCTACAAATACACACGCAAATATCTACACAGAGCATTTTAGAGCAAAGATTCAAGAAGGTGTGTGGATTTAGTTAGAACGAATTGGTAAGTGGCAAGTGTGCCAACTGTTTTTGAAAATTGAGACATTGTTATTATTCAAATGATGTTAGACCAGGGGTGCACACACATTCTGCGCTGTGCCCCCCTACTAGTTCAGCCCCAGTGCTCGTGCCCCCCTCCCCCCTTACCTAGGAACCAGTCAAATTATGCCACAGGGTCATGTGACATCATGTTCCGTGACCCGTGGCATAATTTGACGCGCGTAGACTTTGCATTCTGTCGCCCAAAGCCAAGGTATGTAAGTTAGAGGCCTTGCACGCTACCAGTCATTTAATTTCAATGCTTTGTGGGGACTCTAACCACCGCGCCCCCATATTTTTTTTGCGCCCCACAGTTTGCGCACCCCTGGGTTAGAAAATAGCGCTGCAGCAGATTATCAACTAATTTGCTGTTTGATTAAAAATAACTGTCATATTTGTGGAGTTTGATTCAGAAGAAGCGCTTCTTGATACATTAGCAAAAGAGATGGGCAAACTTATTGAAGTTCAACCTACAAATATTTGTCAATTATAGCAAACCCGCAAAAGTTCGTCTGTACCTTTCTTGCTTACAAATATACAGGAAAGCATGTAAATCGGCCTAAAGCCGCCACTTCTCTTAAAAAAAAAAATAGTTATTGTATTTATTAATCGCTACAAACATTTGTTTAGTTTGTAAAAACAAAATAATAATAATATAAAAAAGTCACAACCGTAAAGGTTCGCTCGTGCAAAGATATCGCTGTTTCTGCGGCAAACACTAACTTTGGCAAAACGTTTCCCCATCTCACTCAGCTATAATTATTTATGTCTGGAAACAAAATATACAGTACATAAGTGTAGCGGTCATGTAAAATGCCTACAGTCATCTCTCCTGTTGGCTGTAAGGCCTGGTAAGTGTGGGCATGCCAGCAGTAATTATGGAGGTTTCCCCTCACACCCTGGTGGGGTGCTCTGTGTATGGCTGGGACTGGTCACATGCTCTGACTCCATGGTTAGTGATGTCAGAGATGTGTCAGCCTCAGAAGCTTACATAAGGCACAGCACTGTGTTGCAAAGTTAGTTGCTGTCTAGTTAGTTGTTCTGCAGAGAAAGGAGTTCCAGCTCTTGTCAGAGCTGAGGAAGGAGTTCAAGTTCTATCAGAGTGTCAGTTATGTTATAGTAACTCCATGGGAGGCTGTGTCCAGGGACCTGGCACAGGACAGTGATTCCTGCGGGAATAAGTGAGTCCCTGATCTGGGTGACATACCTAACTAAAGGGAGCACTGGCGAGATGAGCGGCTGAAGATACTCCTTGTGGAGGGCAGTTGCCCTGCCGTGTCAATAAAGATGAGTTCAGCCAGAAACCCTCTCGTGTATCTATCTGGAATGAGTGTACAGAGAGGAGCACCACGGAGGAGTTCCTCGCCAGGATCATCCCCATGCGGACGCAGGGACCCTGGTGAGGTGGAGGCGCTGCACTGGAACTAGGTGAGACTCAGCACACTACCTCAGCTGCCTGTCTGACGGGTCCTCCCCACACACCACCATGCGGGAGACTCAGGAGTCCTGTAGCCAGCAGGTGCACCATCAGGCATATTCACACTGTAATGGGGTCCGGTTAGACCACAGGGGCCAATGTGAGATTGGGTGGGTCAGGCCGGGCCAGAAATACCGTTACATAAGGTAGAACTTCACCTTAGCTGTACACCTCTTAACAGCATTAATTTCAGCCCTGTGGACCCCCTGCTTCCTCAGATACAGGCCATAGTATGGGGTGCCGGGATCTCCTGCATGTTTAATTCTCCTGCGTCACGGCCCACTGGACTGGAACTTTTAAACACGGCGGAAATTCTGGCACCCCATAACAGGGAATGTAACTCTTGAAGCAGAGGGTCCCCAGGGCTGAAATTAATGCGGTTCAGCTCCGGAGACCCCTGCTTTAATAATATGTTATTCAAATAAAAGCTGTGCGAGCACCTAAAAGAGGTGCACAGAGAGAGTTACTGATTCTGTCTACTCTCACTGCGTGGTTCTTCCAGACTGATGCAGCTTGGTAGGACTAACACAGCAGGAGTCCCATTCAGAAGCAGGGACCCCTGCTGTAATATTTTTGATGGTCCATTCCCCCCTGCAATGCACTTTCCCATAAACACTACACTATTGCTCTGCAGTTCACTAGCACAAGTGCTGTGGCAGGCTGGAGATACAACTGACTGCAACTGTACGTATACCCAACTGAACATGCCTTATACAATGTGACTGGTGTGTTGACAGGAGAAATACTGTAATAACATGTGACTCAGTCGATCAAAACCTTAAACATTTTATGATTTTTTTTTTTTATAAAGATCTGCTTTCTCTTTAACATGTTTGTTTATTATACAAATGAATTCATCATAACATCTCTCAACTCTTTGAAACCTTTGTTGGCTGTCGAAAACCTTTGCCTCTCCTACAACAATAGTACAGTATGTCTTTGTTTGTAACTAATAACATAAAATAAAATAAATATGGCACCCACAACAGGTAATTCTATTTTTAACTAAATCCTCTTCACTAAAATTAAGAAACTGGTGCTAAAGTTCTCGGGGGGAAAATTAAAAAAAAAAAAAAAAAAAGCTGAGAAAAACAAAAGAACACTCAAAAAAATCTTATAAAGCAGTCAAAATTATAAAAGTGAAAAATAATTGTAGCACTGCTTCCCCCCTCTCTCCCCATCTGGGAAATTTTGCCTAAACTACAGGTGTTGTGGTGGTTACCTGTGACGGTCCAGGAGAGATAAGTGTCCGTGATGGTAAGGGGAAACAGGACAGGCTTTTGCTGATGCTTCAGGTTCTTTTCGTGGTGTCAGCGCCTCCAGTCATAGCAGGCTCCAGGGTTCCTGGAGACAGTCCCCACCATGACAGACTTCTCTATCATACCCCTACCAAATAGATTGTTACTTAGGCAGGAGTATATAAAAAGGATTATTAATTGAAGCAGCCACTGCAGTTTGTATTAGTGTATGCATCATATTTTAGAATGGGTCCCAGACCTCTAGATGGTGCTGGCCTTCTTGCAATTTTGAGGCCTTATGCTCTGCACAGATCTTGGCTGCACTCAGCTCCAAGAGGAGCTGAATGCGTGTCTCAACCCCAGCAGGGGCTGAGCTGGACTAAATACAATTTGGAACACTTCCTCCCTAAGGCACAGAGGGGGGGTGGGGGGGGGCACAGAGTCTGCCCCATGATTGGCTGTATACAGACCATATATATATACACACACACAGTGTGTGAAAAAGAAAGAACAACCTCTTTGAATTCTATGGTTTTACATATCAGGACATAATAACAATCCTTAGCAGGTCTAAACATTAGGTAAATACAACCTCAGATGAACAACAACACATGACATATTACAGCGTGTCATGATTTATTTAAAAAAAATAAAGCCAAAATTGAGTTATTGCTGTCAGTCACAATAGTACACTCATTTCATACCTGGAACCCCTCCTTGGCTCTCAAGTGACCTCCGAGTGTACTTAGACATCTTAATTTATCTTCTTATGTCTGAAAATGCTCCTCACTGCGATTGACCCCTGATGAATTTGTATTCTGTTTTGTTCCACTGCTAATTAGTGTTTCACCCCCTCTTACCCCCCGTCCGGCTTCTTCCGGGCTTTATTTTATAATTTTGACTGCTTTAGGAGATTTTTTGACTGCTTTTTAATTTTTCTAAACACGTTTATGTATTTATAACTAACAGCAGCACATTGTAAAATAATTCTTGTCCTTATTATTTCTTACTTAATAGGCACAAACATATTCCCTGGGTCAGTAAAATGGATGAGAAATAAAATAGCAATATAATATGCTAAATTGTTTAAATGATATTTAAATTATGCATGTTTGCTGTGTAGAAAAGTAACACAGAGTGCACAGAGGTAAATATAAAAGTTGTATTAGAACAATAGTAAAAAGTAAGTAGAAACTTACAATTGTGATATTACACGCTAAGCAAATTGAGGTACATTTTTGGCTGACTGGCTGGATGCTCAGGATAGTCAATCAGACTGTGCGACTCTATGTCCCGTGCACTGGAACAGATTTTCTGTAGATATATGGCTGTGCGTAACAACAAAGTGTAACATTTAAGTATGTGTCTGAGCTGGATTCTACTATCAATTGCTACAGATTTTAAAATGTATTAATTGGTATGTGTCTGAGCTGGATTCTACTATCAATTGTTACAGATTTTAACATTTATTAATTGGTATGTCCCCTTCAATCAATTTGCAAGATCTTAAAATTTAATTAACAATTTAGTATGTGTCTGTGAGTTGATTAGGCAGACCCCTCCCGTAATTGTTAATCAAATTGACTATGTTTTAGAATACTTAAGGCAGGATAACTTGGCCGTGAGCCATATGGCTGTGTGTAACATCAAAGTGTAACATTTAAGTGTGTGGAGTTAATCTTGGAGTTGAAATTGGAGGTGAAGATTTGAGAAAGATCTGGACTCTGAACAACAACTTTACAACTGTGAGAACTTTACTTTCTAAAAGCTGTGATTATTTGTACTCTTCCTATCCTCCAATAACTTGGAAATCTCTTCTCCTGTATCTCACTATGTCCTCGCTATTGCTTTTTATGTTTACTGTTTCCTCACTCCTTGGTGGATGTCCCTGTTCTCTCCAACATCCCCACTCCTCACTGACCATTATTTATACACCTCTCTCCCAACAACCCTCAATAAAAAAACACCCACACAAATCCTCTATTCATACCCTCTATCTACTCCTTCCTGCTGCTGGGGATCTCCCCTAAGCCTGAAGCCAGACATACACACCTGATCTCACCCATGCCTCCCTGCCACCTCTTCCCCTGTAAATGGTGTTAACCTTTTCATTTAACACTGACTAACCTGAAAACTCACCCCACTAATCAAGCATCCCAATAGCCTGCACTCATGGCTATTGTCCCACTGTCACTTATACCACCCATTGTGGCCAAGCACACTCATCTACAGCACATTCCTTCACCTGATCTCTCTGTAAGTTTCCCCTCAAACCTCTTAGATTGTAAGCTCTTCGGGGCAGTGATTTCCTTTCCTATTGTCTGATTTTGCTGCACTTATTGTATTTTTAAAATTCCCTGTACTGTATTCTTTGTGAAGCACTGAGTACACTTTTGGCGCTAAATAAATAAAGACATACAATACATTACAATACAGTGCAGTTCCTCCAACACTTCCTGGTTGCGTCAGCAGTGGGGATTCCCGACATGATAAATACTGACGTGTCTCAGAAGGCTACGTCGAACACCGAACAGGATCAGCTGTGGTATGCCATGACCACTATGCGTTTCGCACAGCTTTCTGCTTCATCAACCCCCTGTTCCCTGTTGCAGGCTAAATCCTTCATTACCTTAGCGGTTGTAACTGTTAAAGCAACAAAGGAGTCAACTCCTCCTTCAACCCACCTGGTAGGCCTGACTACTCAACTATCCCCATCCCCCCTTTCATCTACCCCCATCCCCCACTACCTCGATCACCACACACACAAATGGGCAAAAGAACTAGCAGCCAAATGGCTAATAGCACATTTGCCCATATGTAACGCAAAACAAATACACAATTAAATAAATAAACATTAAAATACAACACAACAAAAAATACTAGCCAATTCACCCATTGATTGCCACAGTGATTACCTATGCCGTGAATTGGAGCACAGATAACCACAATGGCAATGTATGGGCAACCTACTTCCCACCTCCTCTACCCCCAACAAACCCTCCTGCTCCCAAACACATACATTACAGTACTGTAACTGACAAAATCCCTTTATCCAGATCTGGATAATAGCGCATTTGCCCATTAAAATAAAATATGACCCAGCCAGCATAAAGTAAGTTGTACTTACCCCTGCTAGGATGAAGCCTGTCTCCAATTCAGCCTCCACATCCTTTTTGTCTTCAGTGTGTACGACAGTAAAATAAAATGAAAACTAACTACTGGCCAGTAAACCCCTTAATCACCTTTGGATTTATTAACCGTTATGGTAAATTAGGGAGTTAACCCCCCCATCCTGCTTCCCACCCGGGAGGCCTAACCACCCACCCTGGGGCAACAACCTCAATCCCCCACCCCGTCTGCCGATTGATTGTCACTGTAGTAAGCTATGCCCACAGTGGGGGCAAGTATTTCCACAATTTTAATGAATGGGCAAAATTAAAAAAAAAACATCCACAAAATTAAATACATCACATTGGAATGAATTAAAAACAAACATTAGCTAGTAAACCCATTGATTGTAACTGTATGTATATCAAAATGTATGCTTAAAAAAATATTTTTTTTAAACCATGATTTCCTGGTGTTAAAGCTCTTTGGTTTTGTTTTACAATGAGTCCGTTGTAGTTGAATCAGAAAGGTCTAATTATATATTGCGTACTTGCACTATGAAAGCTTATAAAATAAATAAATGTTTAAATATATTAAATAGATTTTTTAAGACTGCTGCATAGAGTGCACTGGATACAATGTTTTCACAATTTGCTGTTGAAATCTATCCTCACTATTGATCTTCTAATCTTTCTTCTTTTTATGTAAATACATGTGCTTATTATTCCACTACTATATTGATATACAATACTGTTAGTCAGGGTATCTTTAATGCTTCCATTTCCAATACCATTAATGACTTTTTGTATAATAATCATAATACCCTTTAGTATCATTATTTTCTTTCATACAATACAATTAATAAATGTAATATATTTAAATGAAAATAAAGGAAAGAGTAACTCAAATATGTGTACTGTATAACATAGAGACAGGTGGTACAGTAATTATTCCATTGCCAACTCTGGTGTTAGTCAAAATTGAATCCCCTTACAGGAATCTCTATTCACTCAAATACCAAATATAGCCTTTAGCTTTCAAAATATGATTTGCTTTGGCCTTCCAAGGACAATCAGTAGTGATGTACAAATTTCTCTTTGTTCCCTTTGCAGAAGTTCCTATAATTGGTTTAAGCAGTGTTTGAGCAAAATATTTGTATTCATTTGTAGGATCAATCAACATATTTTTTATTTTTTTTATGCCTATAGGGAACATGTTAAAAATGGTTTTTGAGGCAAAAAGTGACACTGTGTGCTCATTTGCATGTCATTTCCCAGAATCCCTTGCTGCAGTGGAAGTGCTGTATGCTGGGTGATAATGGGGAAAGGCGGGGTTGCAGACCTGCCTAAGACATGCAGATGAGCATACAGTTGTATTTGCATATATATATATATATATATATATATATATATATATATATATATATATATATATATATATATATATATATATATATATATATGTATATACAATTGAGGACTGTGCTTGGGTGTGGTATGATAGCAAAAAAATAGAGAAAAATACAAAATTAAAACCTAATAAAAAACCTATAAATCAATGCATAAACTCTTACTGATAAAAAATCAATGAAAATATATAAAATGTGCATAAATGATTACACAAAGGTGTGCTGTGGACCCTCTTGTGTACAAACTATATTGATAGTCCTTTAAATTCCAAAACAAGTCCAATATAAGGAAAACAGGCACTAACAGGGCAGCTTCTTTAAAAGGGCACAACTACCTCCCTCTCCGCCTGCATAGAAAATAGAAGAACAAAGCGCCCAATCCTAGTGCATTACTGTGCAAAAATAGATTTAATTCCCTCAAAAGGCTCATAAATTGAACTCACAAACATAAGAGATAAAAAAGCATGTTATGAGATAATACTCATGCTCCAATGGATCAGGAAACGCCGCTCCTCTGCTACACTGCTCCGTGACTCCACCGCATCCGATATGGCCCTCGTGAATCACTGCCCGCAGGAACTCACGACATCAGGCTCTCCACGAACTCCTTTTCCCGGGAACACACCACCAGATGACTTTGGTTCCCACCGGGGATGATGGATGTGGCGGAACGGCGGCTGACGTCACACAGTAAGTATGGATGCCGAGCAGGTCTTAGAACGACGCTAGGAGGATCCCCCTGATGAAATCAGTTTATCTGATGAAACATGTAGGGCTAGGTGTGCTGTGGATCTCCTAGCGTCGTTCTAAGACCTGCTCGGCATCCATACTTACTGTGGAACGTCAGCCGCCGTTCCGCCACATCCATCATCCCTGGTGGGAACCAAAGTCATCTGGTGGTGTGTTCCCGGGAAAAGGAGTTCGTGGAGAGCCTGATGTCGTGAGTTCCTGCTGGCGGTGATTCATGAGGGCCATATTGGATGCGGTGGAGTCACGGAGCAGTGTAGCAGAGGAGCGGCGTTTCCTGATCCTTTGAACATGCTTTTTTATCTCTTATGTTTGTTAGTTCAATTCATGAGCCTTTTTTGGGAATTAAATCTATTTTTGCACAGTAATGCACTAGGATTGGACGCTTTTTTCTTCTATTATATATATATATCTCAAACAGCATACAGTGCTCAACTGCAACCAGGAATTATGGCAGTGGCATGAAAATGAGCACACATAGGTACTGATGCCCGGAGCTCTGTTAGCCTATTTAACATAACGTTTCTCAAAATTAATGGTACATTAATCCTAAAACCTATGCACCGAGGAGAATAACTCTTCAATAACCTAAAGTTAACATCTGAAATAATGTATCGACACATTTCTATGGACACTGTGTAATGTATGTGGAAATAAGATGCTAATGACCCGTTAGTCTAATATCACAGATCCACTAAACTCTGTTGTCACACCTAAACTTGCTGTTAATCATAACCAGACCATGATTATCCTTACGTTATTTCCAAGGACATTAGATAATATATTGCCTATGAAGAATGATCAATGTTACACTTATATATACACTGTTAGTCTAATATATCCTTAGGTATAATTGATGCACCTGCTCACAGGTAAATGTTTGCAGTACAGTAATTAAAAAAAGCATAAAGCATTTTTAAATTACTTAATATAAAATCTATCATCATGTTGGTTGTTACACTCATTCACCAGGTGTGTATGCTTTGGCCAAATAAGATTTAAATATTCCAACTTGATCCCATTCTTAGTCGCATTAGCTAGCTAAGCATGCCCATACCATGGTAAATGGGTTAAAATGAAGTAAGGATTAGAAAATATATACATCATATAATAATCATTAGTACCCCAGTCTTAACATCATTTTAAATAATAAATTTTATTGAAATAACTTAAAAACTGCTTTTATACTCATGCCAATAACACCCACATAGCTTAATCAGGACCAATAAATGATATCCTCACTGCATTTATGCACACAACCTACTTTATTTCCCCCCTCCAAGTAATCATGCATTAATCCCCTACTATAATGTCTACTGACACAACTCCAATAGATCTGAAAACAACATGACAGTACTGTATACAATTATAATCAAATATAATATTAAATATCTTGCATAAAATAAAATAATCTGTATATATCAACAATAGTTATGTTATATCAAAAAAATTATAAAGCCTACCTATACATGTGAATTACAAGCTATGACACAATATGTATGATACAATTTACAGTAATCATATATCCCATTACAATGAAAGTTAAAGGTAATGAATTACCTTAACTAATTATTGGACACTGACAATGATGGTGTATAAAGCTGTTGGTTTGGTTCTAAGAGGGAGGAAAGTTCACGATAGAGCTACAGTATGGTCAGATTGGAAGAGGAGGAGGAAAAACTGAGAGTGACAGATGGTGGAGGACATAGATAAAGTGGAGGAGAGTGATAGGAGATCACTGCTACAAGGGAGGAGGAGGGTTATTAGACCCAAAATATTTAAACACAGTCAGGCTCTCCTTAGCCTGATGGAGGAGGTGGTTGTAGGCTTGAGGATAGCAGCTGCTATGACTCTTTATAAACAACTAAGACCAGAGATAGAGTAATGCTATTCTAGAACTTTTGAAAATGATGCGCTCATTAAATTATTTAACCTCAGGGTGTTTTCCGTGCACAGTGATAGCAGTCGGTGGGATAGTGCAATCCACATTATTGTGCTGCTCTCATCAATTTCTGCAAACCCTGAGAAGACTCACTGTAGAATATATACAGTTCAAATACATTTTCTGTGGGACTTACATTTATTGCTTCAATTATGCTTTTTCCAACTATCCCTTTGACAGTATTGTGATAAAAAAAGATCATGAGCTATATGATCATAAAAAGGGATCTGGCATATAAGTACAAAAAGTAATGAAAACATGTTGTGACTCACATGAATATCATCTGTATTATCCTTTGCACAATTGTTTTAATTTATAATGGGATGAGAACATTTCTGGCATCTACAATAATATGTAGCAACTACGATTAAATGCAATAAAAAATACATCATAACAGGTATAGGGTTATATAGATGTATCAAGAGTTACTGTCTTCAATGACCGCAAACGTTAGCAAGGGCAAGAGCGCAGCTGGCCAAGGGGCTCGATTGCGGCCAAAAAAGCAGTAAGCAGCCAAGGAGGATTAATTCTGTGGGCTTCTGAATTGGACCACTGTATTCTTAATCCTACCTATCCTGTCATCAATCTGTGCAGTCCCTCTGTGTCTCTCTGAGCAGCTCTTACAGAAATTCAATGTTTTTTTTCTTTGTATACATAGGATTTAAGAAGGGGGTCTCTAGAGGTGAACCCCATTCATTTCAACCTCTGTCTGGGGTTTAAATCTCCCATACCACGTGGGCCCAGCCTGAGTTACTTCCAGCAACCCCTATTTGGTCAGCTAATGACATGAGAACATCCTGCACAGGGATCTGCCTTCAAGTTCCCCATCCCATATTGGAGATTCACCACGCTCCCGACAGTTCTAGGCCCGGGCTCCCCAGCCACTATCTGGACTGCATCGATATGTTTGATAAAAAACAAGCAGATGTATTACCCCCACACTGGCTGTAAGACTTCCCCATCGATCTCCTGCCAGGATCTCTGGCTTCCTGTGGCCGTACCTATGCTCTCTCTGAGCCCGAAATCAAGGCTACACGCTAATTAATTCAGAAGAATCTTCAAAGGGGCTTTATCTGCAAGTCTCATTCTTCTACTGGAGCTGAATTCTTTTTTGTTGAGAAAAAAGATGGCTCTCTAAGGCCATGTATTGATTATTGGGGTCTGAACACATTCACCATAAAAAAACTATTTGATCTCTGAGCATCTGCGAAGTGCAACAATTTATACTAAATTGGACTTACACAGGATTTACAATCTCATCTTCATTTGGGAAGGTGTCGTGTGGAAGACTGCCTTCAATACATGAGATGGCCATTATGCCTTTGGCATATGCAATGCTGCTCTAGTATTTCAGGACATTATTAACAAAATCTTTTGTGAACTCCTGGATCTCTTTGTCATAATCTACCGCAATGATTATATTCTCCAATTTCATAGTCGAACAACGGGCACAGGTCAGGCAAGTGCTACAAAGGCTTTGAGACTACCACCATGTCAAGTTAGTCTGGGTTATGTCATATAATTCAATGGCCTGGAAATGGACCCAGCTTAGGTGTCAGCATTTCTTTAATTGCCTTTACCTGTAGGCCTCAAGGACATACAGTGCTTCTTGCGGTTCGCTAACTACTACAGGCACTTTATCAAACAATGTTCCCATGTCATACAGCTGCCAGTTTTAGATCATTTGCCATGTAAAATCTGTGGCTATCTCACAGTAACGCTGCAATATTTCTGCAGCACACTGCGGGATCTCTGCAGCCAAACTAGTGGCCCATCAGATTAACACAGTGAGTGTCTCTGCATTTGAATGGACTTGCGCTGTGTGAATCCTACCGGGCTGCGAGTCCCATTCAAACGCAGGGACCCCCGCTGTGTTAATCCGATGGGCCATTTCAGCCTGCTCTGCACCATCTCATGAGTTACTGCGAGATAGCCACAGATTTTCCAGGGCAACTGGTCCAAACCCGGCAGCTGCATCTGCCGCTCCTATCACGATGCTGACCAAAAAAGGAGCGGTTCCCTCTAAGCGAACTATTGAAGCCCTAGCAGCCTTCAGGAGGCTCGTTGTCACCTATTCTGATTGATCCCAAACCAGACAGGTCTTTTTTCGTTGAGGTTTACACCTCTGATGAAGGGGCAGGAGCGTTTCTCTCTCAGCATGAAGACTCTCAAGAAAGATTACACCCCTATGCCTTCTTTTCTAAGTAAGTTTCTGCTGCAGAGAAAACTACTGTATCAGGAACTGAGAGCGCCTCACCAAAAAGATGCCACTTGTACATGATTATAATTACTATACATGAGATTGACGATTTCTCTCATATGTGAAAAAAATATATAAAATAATTTTGGGGGGTATTTTATATTGGGTAGCACCTTAGGGCTGTCAGTAATAAAAAGTATTTTTTTTTTATCCTGTAAATGACAAAAGGAAAAATGAAGCAATAAAGATGTGTACGATATGGTCAAGTGAATGAAACAATAGTGTGACCTGACCTGGCGAGCTTAACAATCTTGTAGCACAAGGGAGCAGAACAACCCTTTATGCCAATCAACAAAATATGTTATTGGTATTTAATTACATTTCCTTGGCAATGCATTACTTTGTCATGTAAAGGGAAAGCAACAAAGAATCATATGTGCTTTATGTATCATTTATATGTATACAGTAATTTACAATTAAAATGGTGCTTTCTCATACAAACTCGAAATTACAAACAATATTGTAGGCAGTGAAATAGTCATAAGGACTTTTTTATGCAGTGTCTATAATAACATTTGTATGTGTAACTGTATGGTCAGAGTTGTTAAGCAAAACTTTGCCCCTTTTTCTATTTCTCAAAATGTAGTTTAGTAGAAATTACTGTACTGTTCTATATTTATCGTGAATCTTTGTAAATTTAAAATTATGTATTTCAATGTAGTCAACATGTACTGAAGCATTATTAAATTAAGTTATAGGTCAAGCTTTTAATATGTAATCACACGTTTTCTTTGCGTACAGTATTTGTATTCCAAAAGCTACAAGTGATTGTATACCTTAGAGCAAGATGAAGATAAATTACCTACAAGTAAAGTATGTTAATATGCAAATATTGCCACTTCAAAAGAGTGCGCCCTGTGAGGCTATAGGTAATAAAATTTTCTTTTTTATATTTAGGTAAATACTGGAGCACATTTTCCTCAGTAATAAAGTTATTTCATAGAAAATTGAAGATTGTGTCAGTTTATTACAGCTGGTATAAAATTGAACTGTTGGTGAATACTGCATAACTTAACCACATCATTTGACTTACCGTGCAGATTTCAAGAAAAACATGTTGTAAATAATTCACTGTTGTTTATTAAATCTGGCTATATAGAGATATACTGTACTGTGTCTCACTGTTGCAAGCACATTTCTAGGTAAATAATGTATTTTAAAAAATACCTAAAAATGAAGTAGTGCAGATAATTATATTCTGTTTTTAAGAAACTTTACGTATTCCTCTGTAGATCATTGATTTTCAACTAAGATGTCATGGCATCTTGTACAAACCTCAAGATAACTCTCAAGAAATCCAAAGGGTCATTCAGATGTGGGAGGCGCAAAGCATGAACATTTATGACACCTAGTTAAAGCTTCTCCAACAGGAATAACTCAAAACAGTACCAGATTCATCACTTCATTAACAGTCAGACCACGGACATCATCTTCATAGCCGTCTGCAATTATGGCAAGAAATATGTAGGTAAAACCTGCAGCCAATTGAGGAGAAGGATACTAGAACATATTGATTTGATTAGGAACATATTATAAACCCCCTTATTTCGTCAGGTCAACAATGCGCATGGAGGGAACACTAGTGTTTTAGCATTCGTTGGCATCTGCAGACTGGGGCGGGAGTAATCCATGACAAACGGATGAAACTTTTTAGAAGTTATTTGTTGGGGGTGTGACAGGGTGAAGTCAACCCCTATCAGTTATGCCTGGGAAACATATGTCTGAGTGCTTCATCCAGCACTCATAAGGGGTAACTCAGGTGGAAGCTAGCTAATCAGGATGTAAGCTGACACCTGAGAGCCAGCAAGGTAGATAAGGATCTTGTTACCAGCAGTAGCTGGCTGTCTGAGATGAGAGCACATGGATAGATGTGCTGCTAGCCAGAAGGATACAGCACACTACTTACTGCAGCCAAAGTAAGATTTCTTTCATTTGTTTGCATGACTGCTTAAAAAGACTTACGGTTTGGGTATGGTTTAGCCAGCCAGCCTGCTAGCTAGGACTGCTGTGTTAGTCAGTTTTCTCCGAACGTGGAGCAGGATTTATTTGCTTAAAAGGACAGTGTACCCGCATGTTATGTGGCTGTGGAGAAATAAAGCCACTGAACATTTTCATTTATCCTGAAACTACACGTGTGGACTGTTCTCTGACCTCGGCTACAGGCCGTCCTGCCACAGGGTGATTCACTGTAGTGAAGAACTAGTTTAGTTTGAATGTACAGATGCAGTGGCCGTTATCCAATCATTTCACGGGCTGTAGTCTTTTTCACACCCCGTGTTGGTTCTAGATTTCTTGAAATTTTCCCGCGTTAAGACGCGAGCTTACTACAGTTTTGATCAAGTGCAGAAAGTTGCATTTTAGCATTGTCTGCAATACCGTGTAGAAACTCAAGTGGGCGATCGTGAGTTGTTGTCTTAAAACATCTAATTGCAATTCAACCTGTCTTTTATTCCTGTATAGTACTTCATTCCTGTATAGTACTTTTATTCCTGTATAGTACTTTTGTAATTGTAATTTGAAGATAAAAATATGAGTTCATACTATATACAGCACAGTAAGAAGTTCTTTCTGATGCTCCTTAGCTTTTAACCATACAAAAATTCTCAACCTGTAGAAGATTTACAATATGAACACACACCAAAAAGTATTTTTAATGAATTAAACGTTTTATTTGTTCAGGATAATAAAGTAAAAATGAATAATACAAAAATACAACTTCGCTCTCCTTCCGAATCTAAAATATATAATCCGTACATGTGTTTATGTTAAATTGGAACTTTGTTGAAACGCATACTGATGCGCGCCTCGAATTGGAAATCGATATAATCCTCTAATTCTCCCCGGTTTTGGCGCGTTATTTTTTTTCAAATGACCGCGACACATTAGATGCCCAAAGCAGGGACCCCTGCTGTGTGAATGCTACCGGCGTCTGCCTTTGTGTAATAGACGCACAATAAGAGAGTCTGATTGAGTCACTCAATCTGCGCGCCTCTCACAGGTGATCGCGGGGGTTTTATTAAAATTCTAATGTTACAGTTTTGTAGCAGGTTGTCTTCGGAGCTGAACCACATTGATTTCAGTTCTGGGGACCCCCTACTTCCCGAGTTACAGGTCCCGTTATGGGGTGCCGGTACACCGCCACCGCCGTGGGATCGAATCTAAACAATGCAGAGGGATACCGGCACCCCATAACAGGGCCTGTATCTCGGGAAGTAGTGGGTCCCCAAGGTTGAAATCAACTTTGTTTAGCTCGGAAGACCCCCTGCTCCCCCACACTAGTATCAACCCCCCCTCCAAATAAAAAATCAATACATAGCTGCTAAGGTAATGAAGCTGCTTACATTTTATTTTTATTCATAGTGTGCGTGAGCACGGGGTCTCCTGAGCTGAACAAAGTTCATTTCAGGTCCGGGGACCCCCTACTTCCCGAGTTACAGGCCCCGTTATGGTGTGCCGGTATCCCCGCCATGTTAAAATTGAGGTTCAGGTGACTGCGGGACTAGAGGGATACGGGCACCCCCTGACGGGGCCTGTATCTCAGGAAGTAGGGGGTCCCCGCGGCTGAAATAAACTTTGCTCATTTCAGGAGACCCCCTGCTCACGCACACAATAAATAAAAATGAAAAATGTAAGCAGCTTCATTACCTTAGCGGCCATGCAATGCCCGCTAAGGCAATGAAGGGGATAAGGCACAGGTGAGAAGAAAAAGTATGGGAAGCGCATGGAAATGGGTGATGGTAAGAAAAAACCTGAATAACATTGGAATAAAATAAATACAAAAAACAATAAAAGTGCTGAAATATAAAAGTCAATATAGGTGTATTGCACTGGTGAATGGCAATTGTAAAAGCTGCTGCTAGATGAAAGTCAGAGCGGTGACAACAGGACAATTGTCCTATTGTCACCGCTCTGACTTTCAGCTAACAGCAGCTTGCTACAATTGCCATTCACCAGTGCAATACACCTGTATTGACTTTTATATTTCAGCACTTTTATTGTTTATTGTATTTTATTCCAATGTTATAAAGGTGTTTTCTTACCATCACCCAATGCACTTCCCATACTTTTTTTTCTCACTTCTAACCCACCAAGGACTGGGGTCCCTTGCTTAGGAAGCTGCAATTTATTGGTTTTTAGTTTTAAATACACTTTTTTCGTTTTCATTATATCAGATTTAATGGTGCCAGACCACTTTTGTTTTGTATGCTCCGAATTGGTTCATGTCACATTTTATTTATTTTAACTATTTTATTTTATCTTTTGAAAAGTTTATCACCTTATATTACATCAGGTAATCTAGTAATTCAAGTGTTGTTCTTTTTGGCGCACCCGTTTTTTCTTTTGTTTTAAGGCACAGGTGCCAACCCGGTGTGTAAAAAAACTAAAACATGGCCTACACAGTACAATACATTTAAATAAATCACCCCCCCCCTCGCGCACCACCAAGCACACATACATTACATTAATGGGCCAAATAACTATTATCCAGATATGGATACATGGAGACATTAATTACAGAAGCATAATAAAATAAATACAGTTCTACTGTACTTACCACTGCAATACAGTATGAATTACCTCCACCAGCAAAGCCCATCTGTCCTCCTTTGCCAAAAATACATACTGTAGCAAATACATTCTGACACATACAGTACAGTAACATCTCCAAAAAAACACACCACAATGCAAATAAAAATAAATCTCATCTCCCAAGAACACAGCACCTACAGTTGGCAAATCAATATCTAACAAATGGTTATCCAAAAATTTAATTTTACAATGTGTACAGTACATGATGCAAATACTCAGTATGCCAAGCAATGCTCTAAATAAAATAAATAAAATACCATCAATCAATCCATTCACAAATCAATTACAATATAATCCAAATCAATTACTGTACACAATTCACTATTCAAATCCTAGAAACAAAACACGTAAACAGAAATAAATTACCATAAATCAACAAAATCTAAGCAACAAAAAGGCACTATTAAAAATCAAGCCCCCCCCTGAAATAAACTATTGCAAACACATTTGCACACCAAGCTGCAAAATACAGTTGTATTGTATTGTATGTCTTTATTTATATAGCGCCATTAATGTACATAGCGCTTCACAGTAGTATTACACATGGTAATCAAATAAATAACAAATAATAAAAATAACAGATCATAGGAATAAGTACTTTAGACATAAAAGTAACATTATGGAAGAGGAGTCCCTGCCCCGAGGAGCTTACAGTCAATTGGTAGGTAGGGAGAACGTACAGAGACAGTACTGCTGCGGCAGCATTTATTCTAACAAATCGCCGTTTTTTCCCTGGCTTTTTCCTGTAATGCGACGCTCTTCACCTGGCGCATGCCGCGTTCATTTTGCGTTCCCAGCCACGGGTCATGCGCGGCTGACACGCGGTTGATGCTTTTATTGAGAATGGTTCGGATTTAATAGGTTGCAATTCTTCGCGTGTCCGCCAGATGGCAGATATTCATGAATTGTAATGCGCATGCGCTTCAGTAATGTGTCGACTTGCAGGTGTTTCGTTTAAAAAGATACCACAGTGTAACTTGGCCCTGAGACTGAAGGAAGAGGTTGCAAAAATGTATCAATTTATTGTAGGCTTTTCATATTGATGAAAGACAAAGACCAGTTTCGGTTACAGTATTCTCCAGAGACCCCCCCGCCATGAGTGTTCAAGTGCAGCCCGCTTTCCAAAAACCCGACAGAAGTTACGCGTATTTGATATGGGCCGCGATTAATGCAACAGAGGATAAGATGGCAACAGTTGTTCAAATTTATCAGTATTTTATCGAAAACTATGACTTTTACAAATTTTCGCCAACTCCTCATACGTGGAAGCATGCAATAAGGAAAAGGTTATGTAGCGATCCCTTTTTTTATCGTATTGAGCCACAATTTGTTGGAGGGTATTGGTGTGTATCACCGGCTTTTTCCTGTATCTATGATCATGATGACGACAAAAGGCGAAGGGTCGTGTTAAAACCAACTAAGAAACGACAGTCGCTGCCAAGCAATGCACCGGCTTCCAATGATGGTCCCGCCGTCAGTGACAACCCTGAGCCTGAGCCGGATTTCGCGTGCAGTTTCGATCAAGCTTGCATGTACCTAAGCAATTTCCATCCTCATCAGCTGACTACAGGTGGACTAGTCCTGCTGCAAACTATCGACGTGGATGATCAAGAACGCTGGACTGTCAGTGGACCGGCGCAGGCGTCAGCTGAATGGGAAATTCTATGGTGAATATTGTTGCCGTATTATTTTCTGTGTTTTTTTATTTTGACAATACAGTATCAATAGCGGTGAGATTCAAAAGTCAAGCGATTCTCCCGTAAGCAATATCATTGGCTGAGCGGCTTCTACAGTACTGTACTGCAGAAACTGAACAATTGGTGGAACACTAGGCGCATGCGCAATGGAACCTTCTTGAAACGCATACAGTATGCGTGTCATTACATCGACGGTAGGCACATGCGCATGTGAACAGGAGAAGCCCCCCGAGAAAATTATTGGTGGGACTGGCTGGGAACTTCTTTAGGGGGCTGACCATTACAGTAAAACTTTTCTTTTTGTTTTTCCTCAGAAAAGAAAACGGCTAATGGAGGGATTTCGATGGATAATATCGCTTTGTGTAACAATGCCTGCACATTGCTGAATCGGATTTAAAAACCCACATAACGGAGTCTACAGTTTAGTTGCCGTTGTTATTGATTAGGATAGAATACTGTACCTGAAACAGTATGCTGATGTTTTCCGGCCGTACAGTATACTGTACAATACTTTTTTATATACAGTACAGTACACTGTGTAATAAACCCGAAAAAATAAAAACTATGCATTTATTCTACATGTATCACATACATTATGTGTCTTCTACAGTATACAGTGCCAGTACATACAGTACAGTACAGTTTGTTTCTACTATTTTTTTTAATATTCTTGTACTGAGCATGCCTACAGTATACAGTGCAGTATGCCTCTACATTCTAGAAACACTGTATTTTGTTACAGTAGCAAAGGAGCAAATGGAACAATATAAAACAAATCAACATGTTCTGTTATTGGTGGAGTAAGTACAAAAATATTTATTTACAAATACTGTACAATGTAGAAACATTTTAAGTGCACAGCAATTCAAAACATCAACAGGTGTATGGTTTACTGCTACAGTAGTGAAAACATTTATGTATACAAAGTAAAAACATTTACAGTCAGTCAGTATGGTTTACAGTCACATGTTTTAAAAACATATACAGTGGGATGGTCTGCAAAACAGTCTGCACCAGTACAGTCCTCGAGGGCAGCAGACAGGCCCGGTTTTCAGGACAAATCATGTAATATACAGTTCAGCACAACAGTATGGTCTTACCTGTGATTAAAAAAAAATCTTTATTCATAAAATACAGTATACACACGAAACATCTCCTTTATTAAAGAAACACATACAGTACAGTGGGATGGTGTGCAAAACTGTCAGTCAGACCTGCACCAGTACAGTCCTCAAAAGCAGCAAACAGGGCCGGTTTTCAGTACAACCTTGAAAACCGTGCCTGTTTGCGGCCCTTAGGGACTGGAATTGAGCAGGTCCTATGTGTGTGGACAGCAAGTTAAAACATTTCTGTATAAATACAAGTAAAAAAACACATAACAACATCTCCTTTATTTAAGTACAGCAGGTCAAATCATGTATAGTACAATACAGTTAAGCACAACAGTATGGTCTTACAGAAAGTCCTCCACATTGTCCGTCCATGGCCGATTCCTTGCATGGCGCAAAACGCCATTAATGCAGTCTCGAACGCCTTTCATTAAAGGATCTGTAATTGGATAAAAGCGCCGAATTTCATCCAGAATGTTCTTTCTTAAATTGTCAGGAAGCGCCTTTTTTACGCGATTTCCTTCGTAGTTCACTTTGAAAGCCCAGTCGCAGTACAACGAGTAGGGAACATGGGGCTTTAAAAGTAACAAGGCATACTTGTGGGGTGCACCAACACTCTTCACCCTACACTTCTCCATGAGCGCCGGTGTCAGATCGCACAGGGTGATGTCGGGAACCGTATCGATGCGAGCGAATGTAGGTCTTTTGGGAGCGGGTGTGCTGGAGGCGACGGGCGATGGTAGGTTGTCTGGGAGGAAGCTTTCCTCCGGTCTTGGTCGCCGTGTTGTCTCCTGGCGTGGTCTTGACGGGGTTGTCATGTCCTCCTCAACGGCATACATGTACACTACATCTTCTGGTGGAGGGGGTGCGCTTGGTGATGGAAGGGGGTCGATGGTCCCATTCATCACATCCATGTCACCCCCCTGCTCCAGCGTCGGGGAAACAGGGGCATTAACACCGAGCAAATAATGTATGCCCGCTATGTCAGCCTCTATCTTCTCCATCCGTCGATCCATCCGTTGATCCATATGTTGCATCCGTTGATCCATATCTAGCATCCGTTGATCCATATGCATCATCCGTTGATCCCTTTGTAGCATCCGTTGCTCCACATTTAGCATTGTCTCCAGAAGCAGATCTATCTTTGCTAGCACAATAGAATTCCCGGGGAGATCCACAGTTATCCCATTCAGCATCCGGTCTAACGAGCTGCTTCTTGTGCATGGCGTGCAACATCTGGGTGGATGGGTGCAACGGAGGATGAGATGGGGCTTCCATGGAGAGAAGCGGAAGCGACATTGAAGAAGAGTGGAGGAGGTGACCTTTGGTTTTCCGGGCGAGAAGCAGAGTCGTCTAAGAGCAAAGGAGAAAGTGACCAGTGGATTTCAGAGGCAGCGTCGTCGGATAGAACTGGAGAAGATGGCCTGTGGGTGTCTGTGAGGGCGGAGGCAGAGTCAAGGATGAGAGGTGGAGAAGATGAGCTGAAGATTTCCGGGACAGCGGCGGAAGAGTCGTCGAAGCGTATGTGAGGAAGTGGTCTGCAGGTTCGATGGGTTGGCTGCCAATCGTTTTGCGTCGAGAGTACATCACCGTATATGTTCTTGACATAATAAGGCTGAAGTCTATGAAAACCCTTAGCCTTTGGGGTCAGCAGCAGGTTTTCTTTATTGGCCTTAGCCTGTCGCTTTTGTCTTGGCGTGGAAACGGCAACTGCCTTTCGCTTTTTCTGCTTGACAGGCACGGCAGAGGCGAGTGGGTTCCTGCATCCGTAGAATCGGGATTTATCCATGGAAGCAGGTGGCACAATGCAGTATCTGGACAAGGGCAAGTTCAGATAAAGATCATCGAGTGGTGGGCTATGCAAAGTGTGTAACCTTTTATGCATGATGACCAAGTACAGGTGTTGAAAGTGGGCGTACTCTAATGTGAGTCATTACCGTATAAATACACCATCCATTTTGTGGATTCACTGCACATTGAATACACATCGACTAAACATAAAATATACATTCTTGTGTTTGTATTTCTTTCTACTCGCAGCAATGCCTGTTAAAAAAATTTCCAAGGAGCTCAGCATGCGAATTAAGGACATGTACACGAGCGGACACCGAATTGCTGCTATCCAACGCTGGTTAGCTACTTCTGGCATCGTTGTGCCAGCAACCACCGTGAGCTATCATGCACATGGAAAAAACAGAGACCGCAAAAGGGCACCAAGGGTAACTAACGCGTAAGTATATTTATACAACTTTAAAATAATTTTTTTTTTCATTTAAATCTAATATTTTTGTTATTTCTGTTGATTTATATTACAACAGTATATATATTTTGTATATTTATATTAGTACAGTATATATATTTTGTATATTTATATTTATATTACAACAGTATATATATATTTTGTATATTTATATTTATATTACAACAGTATATATATTTTGTATATTTATATTTATATTACAACAGTATATATATTTTGTATATTTATATTTTTATCAGTACAGTATATATATTTTGTATATTTATATTTATATTACAACAGAATATATATTTTGTATATTTATATTTATATATAAATTTTATATTGCTGCATATTAATAAAACAATATATTTTCTTTACGTTGTAGGGAGACAACTCTTCTGGTGGACAAAATAAGTGAGGAGAATGATGAGAAGAGTGCATTAAGGGTCAAAAACACTCTGCAGGAAAAGCACAATCTGACTGTATCCGAGAGCAGCATAAAGAAGATGAGACACAGCATTGGATGGAAATATGGACGTGTGAGGTTAGTACTGGACAGTACAGGAGGTAAAAGTCTTGTTTAGGAAACTGTACTATACCGCTAAAATTATTTATTCCTTGTCATTACAGAGCGTACCCCATGATACGAGACGCAAACAAAATCAAAAGAGTGGTCCAGGCCAAGGCATGGATCGACAGTGGGGAGACTTTCCAGGATTGCATCTTCACTGATGAGTCTACTGTGTCGCTGGAGAGATTTGCAAGCTTTGCATTCCACAAAAAAGGCCGAATATCTTTGAAGCCACGGCCAAAACACCCCGTGAAACTGCATGTGTGGGGTGCCATCTCTAGGCATGGACCAGGATGCATTGTCATCTTTGAAGGTAAATATATCAAATATAATGTAGCCTTATGCACTGTACTTTACTAGTGTAACCTTACTGTATGCACTGTACTGTACTATTGTGCAGTTTTTTGAGGACTTTTCTTTTCTTGCTATAGGAATAATGAATAAAGCTTTCTTCCAAGACAACTTTGTCCCTGAGAGTGCAATATATCAGACGCGAGTTCCCCAATGGTCACCGCTTCTACCAGGACAACGAACCGAAGCACACCGCATCAACAGCGCATATCCTTGAGCGCGGTATCAACTGGGTGAAGACGCCAGCGGAGTAAGTGCAGTAGACTGTGTCTCATTTTTTTCCCCACTGTTTTTACTGTGTACTGTATCTCTTAAACTAATTGTCCTTTTTTTCCAATGACAGATCGCCAGACTTCAATCCGATCGAAATGGTCTGGCATCAGCTGAAGGACCATATCCGGAAAGTGGCGAAACCCTCCAAAAAGGACGAGTTGTTGAAAGGCATAATGAGTTTTTGGAACTATGTACTCACCGTAGAACGCTGCAATAAATATATAGACCATATTGCCACTGTGTTGCCCATTGTCATCGCGCGTAATGGGCAAGCATCAGGAAAGTAGTACTGTGCTGTAGTATTGTAAGTACAGTATGATACAGGTAAGTATGGCACAGATTTTTTCTTTCCCAATAGTCAGAGTATACAGTAGTTACAGTTTTTTCTTTACAGAGAGAGCAGCACCAGCCGTCAGGTTACAGTACATAGTATTAAACAGTAGTCAGAGTATACAGTAGGTCCAGCATAGACTAGTTTGACAGTACTACAGTAACTGCCTACTAACTGCTCAATGTTTTACTTTCCAGAGAAAGCAGCACCAGCCATCTACAGTAGTACTACACATCACACAATGACATAATACAGTACGCACATAACTGCACTAATTTTTTGTTTTCTTGTCGTTTCAGGGGGAAAAGTGTGGCCTGGGGGGAATTGGGGTTTTGTGTCCAGTCTAATCTGTTTTATACAGTAAAATGTACAGTATATAAACAACAGTATTGATGTACACAAAACCTCTCCTCTCTCAATGAACTACTGTACTGTACACGGAATGAGGAACAAGATAAAGACGGAAAAAATAATATTACTATGTATACTGTATATATATATATATATATATATATATATATATATATATATATCTTGTTTTTTTGTCTTCTCTTTGCTTTGTTCTTTTTTTCTATGTGACCTAGCACTTTTGATGTCTTTCAGTCTTACTTGAACAGTCCTTTTAAAATTGTACATACTGTAATGTGAAACGCGTCAACACGTTTGTTCAACTGACAAATTACTTCTGTAAATAAATCTTAACACAGTATATAACACAGTATATAACACAGTATATAACACAGTATATAACACAGTATATAACACAGTATATATATATATGTGTATATATATATGTGTATTATATATATATATATATATATATATATATATATATATATATATATATATATATATATATGTGTGTGTGTGTGTGTGTATATATATATGTATATATATATATGTGTATATATATATATATATATATGTGTATATTATACATTACAGTATATATATTATTAAATAATATTCTTATAAATGTGCATAAGTTATGTTTCTCCATGTTTTACAAATGTTTTCTAAATGTTTATCCAATTTCAATCTGCCAGAAGAACTTAATAAAGACTGCATTATGTATTATTCATGATTATTTTTATATTTGTATTTTTTTGTTCCTGATGAAATAAAACAAATATTTATTCACATTCCTGGTAATCATAATCATTGACAACAACCCCCCCCCCCCCCCGACACCCCTACAGTATAAGAATGAATGACAAAACAACAGGAATCAGTTAATGGTTTTTTTTACTCTCAATTCTCACAGTGCTGTGCACATCAGATTTACATTTCAAATTCGAGAAGGGATTTTCCAAAGCGTTACCATAAACAAAGCCTCAAAGGGTTTGGGGAGTTGGGTGAGTCATGTGCAGTAATCAGCTAGCTCCCATCTCAAAGAGGTTTAGAGTACACGCAGGCGCAGTGAGGCGATTGACGCTCGGCTAGGGACGGATTAAAAAAACAATGACTAACTTCAGAAAATGAATGACTCTGTGCAGGTGTCTGTCGAATAACTCTGTGGAGGGGAGGGGGTTGGGTGACTCATGCGCAGTAAGCAGCTAGCTCCCATCTCGAAGAGGCTTAGAGTACATGCAGGCGCAGTGAGGCGATTGACGTGCTCGGCTAGGGACGGATTAAAAACACAATGACTAACTTCAGAAAATGAATGACTCTGTGCAGGTGTCTGTCGAATTACTCTGTGGAGAGGGGGGTTGGGTGACTCATGCGCAGTAAGCAGCTAAGCAGCTAAATAGCTCCCATCTGAACAAGGATTACACGCAGGTGCAGTGAGGTTTTCAAGCTCGGCTACGGACGGATTCAAAACACAATGGCAAGATTCCAAAAATTCCAAGATTCCAAAAATTAAAGACAGGCGCATGAAGTTCAAAGCTAAAGACATACTTTAATTTCAAAAGGCAGTTCATCATAATAATACACCCCCAAATACAGTACGTAAAAAGCACACAAATCAACCATGTGCAGTCAAACGCACAGGGTCGCAGACAAAAGCTACTGTACAGCACAGATTGAATATCGTAATACAGTAAGATGGTTTTTGCAGGCTTGTGGAGAAAATAAAAAAATTACAATAAAAAATTTTTTTTCACTCACTGAAGCAAGCAGTGGTGGGCGAAGTTACAGGCGCATGCGCAGTAAATTCCTGCTGTCAAGCAGGAATGTGATTGAAACCAGACACACGTTCAAAGGAATGGCATGGGAGAGATGTACTGCATTGCATAGAAGATAAGTTGAAATACCCTGCAGTGCAGTTAATTATCCCGAGCGAGGGGAGAGCGCTGTATATGCCGAAATGTGACACAGTTACAGTACAGTACATGACTATGCATTTCAACAATTTTCAAATGAGACATACTGTACTGCAGGACAGCACTGCAAATGCATGTATACTTTAAATATGCAAATTTACAATTACTGCGCGCACACACAGACTGTGCACTGACGTAGGTTGAACCGCGAAGGTATTAGACTTCCAAGACAACAGTTCACAAACGCCCCCCTGAGTTTTTACACGGCATTGCAGTATTGCAGACAGCGAGAATAAAATGCTAATATCACGAGCGCCAAAATAACGCAGTCCGGGCGAAAACGACACAAAACCGCACATAACCGGGATAACCTGAAAATCACGGATCTAGCCGATTTAGACTAAAGGCGGACGCCACTGTAGGAGGGAGTTCTGGTAAGTGCGTCTGCAGGGGGCCAAGCTTTATGTATCATGTGTTCAGAATATCCACAGTGCTATTCATATGCCTCTTTAAGCAAGTGTGTCTTAAGGTGGGTCTTAAAGGTGGATAGAGAGGGTGCTAGTCGGATACTGAGGGGAAGGGCATTCCAGTGGTGTAGGGCAGTCAGTGAAAAAGGTTTAAGGCGGGAGAGGGCTTTAGATACAAAGGGGGTAGAAAGAAGACATCCTTTAGAAGAACGCAAGAGTCTGGATGGTGCATAATGAGAAATTGGGGCTGAGATGTAAGGAGGGGCAGAAGTATGGTTTTTTATTTTATGTTTTTTTATTTTATGGGTTCCTGTTTCCTGTGCGTAGATTGTTTTGAGATTGTTCCGAGTCGGTGAGTGGGTCATCTAATGGTGAGCAAACAAGAGAAATGTATTTTATTTAACTTGTACAGGTTTTGAATTTTTTTTTAATGTGATTTTTTTTTTATGTCCATTTATTGCCTCTGTATTTATGTATGTCACTATGGATATACATAATACAGAGCTAATAAAAGCTTGTATTGCTCATGTTTGCTTGCTTTTTTTGATGCATTTTTAACTGTATTTTGCAGCTTGGTGTGCAAATGTGTTTGCAATAGTTTATTTCAGGGGGGGCTTGCTTTTTAATAGTGCCTTTTTGTTGGTTAGATTTTGTTGATTGATGGTAATTTATTTCTGTTTACTTGTTTTGTTTCTAGGCTTTGAATAGTGAATTGTGTACAGTAATTGATTTGGATTGTATTGTAATTGATTTGTGAATGGATTGATTGGTATTTTATTTATTTTATTTATTTAGAGCATTGCTTGGCATACTGTAGTTTACAGTACATGATGCACAGATTATTTGCATCATGTACTGTACACATTGTAAAATTAAATTTTTGGATAGCCATTTGTTAGATATTGATTTGCCAACTGTACTGTACTGTAGGTGCTGTGTTCTTGGGAGATGAGATTTATTTTTATTTGCATTATGGTGTGTGTTTTTTGGAGATGTTACTGTACTGTATGTGTCAGAATGTATTTGCTACAGTATGTGTTTTTGGCAAAGGAGGACAGATGGGCTTTGCTGGTGGAGGTGATTCATACTGTATTGCAGTGGTAAGTACAGTATAACTGTATTTATTTTATTATGCTACTGTAGTTAATGTGTTTAATAATGAGCCAAATAATCTATTATCCATATATGGATAATAGTTATTTGGCCCATTAATGTAATGTATGTGCGTTTGGAGGTGCGCGGGGGGGTGATTTATTTAAATGTACTGTACTGTATAGGCTGTGTTTTAGTTTTTTTACACACAGGGTTGGCACCTGTGCCTTAACCCCTTCATTGCCTTAGCGGGCATTGCATGGCCGCTAAGGTAATGAAGCTGCTTACATTTGTAATTTGTATTTATTGTGTGCCTGAGCAGGGTGTCTCCTGAAATGAGCAAAGTTTATTTCAGCCATGGGACCCCCTACTTCCTGAGATACAGGCCCCGTTATGGGGTGCCCATATCCCTCTAGTCCTGCGGTCACGTGACCCTCAATTTTAACATGGCGGGGATACCGGCACCCCATAACGGGGCCTGTACTTTGGGAAGTAGGGGGTCCCCGGACCTGAAATAAACTTTGTTCAGCTCAAGAGACCCCCTGCTCACGCACACTATGAATAAAAATAAAATGTAAGCAGCTTCATTACCTTAGCAGCTACCCACTAAGGTAATGATTTTTTATTTGAAGGAGGGGGTTGATACTAGTGTGGGGGAGCAGGGGGTCTTCCGAGCGAAACAAAGTTGATTTCAGTCTTGGGGACCCCCTACTTCCCAAGATACAGGCCCTGTTATGAGGTGCCGGTATCCCTCTGCATTGTTTAGATTCGATCCCACAGGATTTTAACATGGCGGGTGTACCGGCACCCCATAATGGAGCCTGTAACTCAGGAAGTAGGGGGTCCCCGGACCTGAAATCAATGTGGTTCAGCTCCGGAGACCCCCTGCTACAAAACTGTAGTTTTAGAATTTTAATAAAACCCCCGCGATTGCCTGTGAGAGGCGCGCAGTTAGAGTGACTGATTCAGACTCTCTTACTGTGCGTCTATTACACAAAGGCAAACGCCGGTAGCATTCACACAGCAGGGGTCCCTGCTTTGGGCATCTAATGAGCCATGGTCATTTCTTTAAACACTACGAACTTTGTCCCCATTGTGATCACGGTTTCCCGCATTAATTACCGTGTGAAGTGTTCGAATAACGGCCGGTGCATCAGTATGCGTGTCATCACATTTCTGCACAAGCGTGTATGTCAAATTGGAAGCTTGTTGAAATGCATGCGTCATCACATTTCTGAGCATGCGTGTATGTCAAATTGTCAATTGTATATTTTGCACTGTAGTATTGCTCTTTGTGTATCTATAGTACAGTACTGTACTGTACATAGTAAAAACACTGTTTATGTGCTACAGTATACTGTAGTAGTATACTGTACAGTATCTCAATCAGACATTTTTATATTTTTTAATGCATTTAGAACTTTACATTATAGTATGTACTGTACTGAATTTTAAAGTGTATTGTATGTCAAAGATTAACAGTATTTAGATATACTATATTTAAACTACTGTACATCAGTACTTATTTTTTATAGTACTATTTAAGCACTAAAAGCAACTTGATTTCAAGATTGATATACTGTATACGGTACTGTACTGTATATCGGATATTTATATATATTTAAATGCCTTTTCAACTTTATGTACAGTACGGTGTAGTACTGTACCTGTACTAAAGTAAGTGTGTAAACAGTAAAACATGAGCACACCAAAAAATTAAATATAAAGAATGACATTTTTTATTTTTCTGGATAACAAAAGAAAAATGTATAATACAAAAATACAACGTCGCCTCTTCTTCCAAATTTACAATCTTGTCTTTTTCTTCTTAATGGCTGGTGCTTCTTGGACATCTTGGTCTGTAAAGAAAGAGACAATATTATATATTTACAATCGCACCGTACATTATTCAATCCACATTTTTGGGGTGTTGGGGGAGAAAGGGTATGACATGGGGAACAGTAGATTATGACTACAGTATCTTCTGCTGGGGGGGGGGGTTGGAGAGACAAAGCATGCATTGCATGTGCTACTGCTCTTTACAGTAGGACTAGAGGTTTTAAAATACCTTACGTTTTGGGGGGAAAGGGCATGACATGGGGAACAGTACATTATGACTACAGTCCATAAACCAATCCAGAGAGAGTATGATGCACAGCCAAAAGGAGTGGGTCCCCAAGATCATAAAAAATAATGAAGTCCTTTATTCGTCCATATGCAGAAACAAAAGTAAAAACCTCCTACATGTTTCGTGCCCCAGCACTTTATCAAGGAGAATACCAAACACATATGCTACCCTCCCTTAAATAGCATACTTTCTACCACTCTGTTTTCGTGCCATTGGGGGAGTGACGTCACACGGCCGGCCCCCTGCCTGCGTAAAGACACCTGTACTGCTGCGGCACAGTTTATTCGAGCATTTGCCCGTTCTGTGCCGCAGCAGTAGCCTGGCGCGCGCCCGAGTGTGACGGGCGCGCGCCGAAGCAGCGGAAGAGCGCCCTCCGATCGGGGCGCTCTCCCTACCGCTGCCGGGTCCGCCGGGTCCCCCGGAACCCCCTGCCGCTGTCCCGCGATCGCGGGACACCAGGGCTCCCTCGGGGAGCCCCTGGACACGCGTGCAGGGGGCGCACGCTCCCGATGACGCGTGACCGCGCGTCTATGACGCGTGACCGCGCGTCTATGACGCGCGGCACGCCGAGGGGCGGCCACTAGCAAGCCGGGAGATTTCCCGGCTTGCGGTACCGACCACACTTCAATAAAGTGTGTCGGTAGTGTACATCACGCACCCTGTGCCTGCATGTCCCTCACATCCCCTAGAGAAGGCAAACTGGCACAGTGCATGCAAGTGGCAAGCCCGCCCCCGCCATGTCACTCCTCAGCGACACCGATTGGAGACCAGGAGAGTCCGTGGGGAGTACCCTTGGAGGAGTGACGTGGTGGGGGGCAGGCTTGCCGCGCGCATGCGCCGTGCCAGTTTGCCTCCTCTAGGGGATGTGAGGGACATGCAGGCACAGGGTGCGTGACGTACAGGTGTCTTCACGCAGGCAGGGGGCTGGCCGTGTGACGTCACTCCCCCAATGGCGTGAAAACGGAGTGGTAGTAAGTATGCTATTTAAGGAAGGGTAGCATATGTGTTTGGTATACTCCTTGATAAAGTGCTGGGGCATGAAATATGTAGGAGGTTTTTACTTCTGTTTCTGCATATGGATGAATAAAGTACTTATTTTTTTTATGATCTTGTGGACCCACTCCTTTTGGCTGTGCATCATACTCTCTCTGGATTGGTTTATGTACGTTTCAACAGTGACCGCATGCTGGAGAATGGATACAGGACGGGGGCACTTCTGATATGTGAGTTACAGTTTCCATTATTTATGTGGTTCAGCTAGATCCAGGGATCATCCTATTGAGGGGTTTGTGGTGGGTTCATTCCTGGTACCTTGCCCCTTCAGGGATTATTGTTTCCCATAAAGACGGCAGACCACTGAAGAACTGTGTTTATCCATTCTGTAGTCCCTGTACCAGTGCTGTGGATTTATATAACAAAGACTTATATAATAGATCCATCACTACAGCGCTTGCATCACTGAACATTCTTTACATTATGACTACAGTGCCTTGTATCTTCTGCTTTGAGGGGGGGGGGTTGAGGAGACAAAGCATGCATGACATGGGCTACAGCACTTTACAATACTGTAGGACTAGAAGTTTACAATACCTTACATTTTGAGGGATTTGGGGGGAAGGGACATGACATGCATGGATTTGAGCACTGTGTCTTACCTGGCAGTATTGCTGAGAGAGTTTCCTGCACCAACGGAATGGTTTTCATGCATGTTGTCTTTGTCCAGCTCCAGACATGCAAAATAGAAAACAGAAATAGAAAAAATTATTATACCATGATGCCTGTACAGTCCATTGTTAAACAGTATCTTCTATTTTTTTAAGGCAAGTGTATTATGGAGGCTCTGTGCGATCCCCCGGCATTTAATTTAAATGACCTCTATAACTGCCGCGCCCCCCTAGAAAATCTAGTGCCCCCCAGGGGAAGTAAAGTTAATACTGTATAGTACATTATAAACTTTGCCAAACAGGTGGAGATGAGTCAATGTCAGAGATGTATTGTGCGTACAAGCTGGGGACACTCATGTAGTCTGCATTATCTTTATCTTCATTATATACATTGTCAACCGGGTGGAGATGACCCAATGTCAGGGGTGTACAGCATTGTGCATAATCACCGGATTACTCGTAATCAGCATTACTGTTGACAGGTGTCTGCTGAATCCGGTAATCAGGTGGGGCCAGGTAGCAAGGATTGCTGCTCACCAGGTTTTCAGTCACAGTCAGCCCGTTATTGCAATAGTATTGGGAAGCCGGTTTGGGTACTTGTACACTGCTGGGTTGGGAAGTACTTACAGGTACTGTATGAATCTTAAATGGATGAAACCCAACCTTTCTTCTTTTGCAATCGCCATGAGCAAACATACTGGCAAAAGCTGGGAGCACTGACCAATATCCTCTTGTACAGGTATATCCCAGAGGAGGGGCTGTGCGAAAAAAGCAATCATCATAAGTTAATGTTTGCCTTATAAAATGCTTCCAGCCACGTTGGTTTGGTGAAAATTTTAAGAATTCATATTTTTCAATTATATAGTCGTTAATCTCTGCTAAAGTCGCCTTCTTATCTGTTCCAGTGTTAATTGCAGAGAATATGAGAAATGCGTAACTACTGTACATTGTGGTTTGGTATAAGGACTTGACATGATGTCCATTCAGCAATTGCAGGGATAGCAATGTAGAATAACAGGACAAGCATTGTGTATACTGTGGAAATTTTAATTATGAAACACCTACATTTGATAATGTCTTCAGTGAGCAAGGTCAATTTACAATGGATTACTGTTGTTGCCACTCTTTTTATCTAGTTTTTAAACACCTGCAATTTGACTAGACACAACTCACTGGTTGCCCTGTGCAAAGGAATTCACTGTTGCCATCTGGCGGAAACACGCAGAACTACATACAAACAAATCACAATCACATTAATCACGGAAAATCAACAATGGTAAACATGCGTGTGATTGAAGTGGAAAGACAAAGATTACTTGATAAACTGTGCAGATAAATTGCACAGTTTATCAAGTAATCTTTGTCTCTCCACTTCAACACCTTCTTCTTGTAGTAAATAGATACAATGACACCAAACATCAGTATTGTATCATTAAGGTAACATACCTTTGCATTGTAGATCCTGTGCTCATACACAATAATCCAATGGGACGCATATGTGTTCTATTGAACAGGCATAGAACAGGCATAGAGCACTCAAGTGCAGCAGTGTGACTACAGAATAATGCTGTCTTTAAGTAATGCATTGTCTAAAAAACAACTGGCACTTTTCTTAGAATGTACTATACAGAATGTGCATGACTGTAGCAATAGCCTCAGACTACATTGAATTTAGCATCATTAGCATAATTAATTCAAGGAACTACAGAAGCAGCAAAACACCACAGGGCAGCTGTGATCACAGGGTTGCTACAGTATATGCAGTGAAGAGCTTAGGCATTTCACTTATTCACCCGTGGGTCAGTAAGTCTTGTTACATTTTGCACATATTAAGTGAAATGTAAGAAATAAAAATGTTCATACAGTATGGCCTTGTATATTAACAAATAATTGGTTAACTGTGAAAGAAGTGCTTAGGCAGCTTGATCAAATAAAAGTAAATAAAGCACCTGGCCTTAATACAGTATCAAATATTGTAGAAATATTTAAATAACAAATATTCAAGTACAGAAACATTTGGTTAACCCTGATCATAACATGGTCTCATTTTAAATAAATGATCAAAAACCGTACTATTATGGGTTAAATAACATTATATTTTAGACAGGCAGATTTTAATAAAGTGAGGAATAATCTACAAGGAGTAAATTGGGATGATGTTTATGCAGGGAAAAATGTGGGCGATAAATGGACAGTCTTTAAAGCATTAACGTACACACAATCCCAGCCAGCTCTAACCCCAGAACCCACCACATTATATATATAGGAATGCTACTGAGCCAAAAGGAATGCTACTGAGCATGGCCAAATGCATACAACAAAAGACAGAAAAGCCCAATGCTACGTCCAATGTGACAAAATATATAGTATATAGTTAAATACTTCCATAATAATATATTCATGAGTAAGGGTAATTTAGTTAAAACCTTTGGCCAAATCATTATAAACCTGCAAGCTGCGTTAAGGTATTGGGGGGAGTGAAGAATAAGATATTAGGGACAGAAAAAGGTATTGGAAGGGAGACGAATGTATTAGGGGAAAGAAGGAGGATGAGGTATTGGGGTTTAGGAAAAGACAATTGGGGGGAGATAAGAATGTACAGTATTAGGGGAAGAAGAAGAAGAAGGTATTGGGGAGAGAAGAATGTATTAGAGGATAAAAGAAGAAGGTATTGGGGGTGAGGAGAAGAATGTACGTGGGTAGAGAAGAATATATTGGGGGGCAGAAGAAGTAGTTGGGGTGTAGGTATAGGAGGGGAGAAGATGGTTTTAGGAGAGAAGAAGGTATTGGGGGAGAGAAGAAGGTATGGTGGTGAGAAGAAGGTATTGAGAGGTGAAAAGAAAAAAGTATTGGAGCGGGGAAGAAGGTATTGTGGGGGGAAGAAGAAGGTATTTGGGGGTAGATGAAAGAGGTATTTGTGGGAGAAGAAGGTATTGGGGGGAGAAAGGGTATTGTTGGGGAGGAAGAAGGTCTTATGGGGTGAGAAGATATTGGGGGAGAGAAGACTATACTGCACCGACACACTTTATTCGAGCAAATACCCAGTATGTACCTGGCAGATACCTGGAATGCGCCGCTCCTCACCTCTGACAAGCCCCGTTGTGTTTGCCTTCCCAGCCTGGGTTCATGCCTGGCTGACGGGCGTCTGATCTGTTAAATGATAATGATTAGGATTTAATAGGCTGCAATGCTTCGCGTGTCTACCAGATGGCATAAATTCATGAATTGTAATGCAGTATATATATATATATACTGTGCAGTATTGCAGCCAGCGGGAATAAAATGCTTCAATCCCTGCCTGGAAAATAACCCAATGCACTCGGGCAGAAAACAGTCACAAACCTCAATACACCCGGGTATACCCGAATTCGTGGGACTAGCCGAGCTCGAATAAAGTGTGTCGCCAGTGTATTGGGGGAGAGAATAAGAAGGTATTGGGGATAGAAGAAGAATGTATTGAGGGGAGAAGTCGAAGGTATCGGTGCTGAGGAGAAAAATGACTTAGGGTGGAGAAGAAGAAGGTATTGTGGGCAGAAGAAGGTATGGGGGGAAGAAGAAGAAGGTATTGGAGGGAGAAGATGGTATTTGGGGGAATGTAGAATAAGATTATGGTGGGGGAGAAGAAAAAGGTATTGAGGGGAGAAGAAGATATTGGGGGGAAAGAAGAAGGTATTGCAGGTAAGGAGAACAAGGTATGGGGGTTAGGAGAAGATGGTATTAGGGAGGAGGGTATTGTGGGCGGGAGAATAAGAAGGTATTTGGGGGAGAAGAAGAATGTATTGGGGGGAGAGAAGAAGATATTTGTGGTGCAAGAAGAAGGTATTGGAGGGACAGAAGACAGTATTGGTGGTAGAAGAAGAAGGTATTTTTGGGGAGAAGAAGAAGATATTGGGGGGAAAAGTAGAGGTATAGGGGAGAAGAAGGTACGGGGGGGAAAATGTATTAGGGTGGAGAAGAAGATGGTATTGTGGGTAGGAGAAAAATAAGGTATTGGGGGAAGAATAAGGAGATATGGGGAGACAAGATGGATGTATTGGTGGGGAGAAGAAGGTATTATTGGGAGGAGAAAAAGGTATTGGTGGGAAGAAGAAGGTATTTTGTGGGGAGAAGAAGATATTTGGGTGGGGAGAAGAAGGTTTTGGGGTGGATAAGAATAAGGTATTGGGGGAGAAGAAGGAAATGGGAGAGTAGATTATGTCATGGGGAAGAAGAAGGCATTGTGCAGGGAGAAGAAGGTATTAGGGAGGATAATAATGTATTTAGAGGTGGAAAAAAGAAGGTGTTGTGGGGAGAACAAGAAGGTATTGGAGGGAGAGAAGGAGGTATTGGGGGTGAGAAAAACAGGTATTGTGGTAGAGTATGAGCTATGGGGGAGAAGGAGTGATCGAGGGAAGAAAGATCTATGAGGAGTGAGAAGGATCTATGGGGGGGAGAAGAAGCTATGGGAGGGAAAAGGAGCTATTGGGGGAGAAGAGGCAATGTGGGGAGATGGAGCTATGGGGGTTCAAGGAGGAAATTGAATTGCTGAGCATGCTGGGAGTAGGTATAGGCCTGGGGGGAGTAGGTATAGGTCTGAGGAGTAGGAGTAGGTAAGGACCTTCTGGGAGAGAATAGGGCCTGGGGAGGGAGAGAGGAGTAGGTATGGGCCTGGGGGACCCACCACAGAACTGAAGGGAGAGATGGGCCTGTCTTGTTACTGGCATTGCACAAAGTTAGGCCCAACTTCCTGTCTAGACCAGCCGGCCACCCCAGAGCAGCCCGACTAGGGACATTTCTCCTGTCTGTCCCCACTGTCGGCTGCTCTGCTTATAATGTCTGATATTGTGGGATTTTTACAACAAAATATCTACTTTTCAGAACTGTATGTGTTGTATTTTCTGACAATATAGAACACATTTTGTTTTACTTATTCTAGTAGTTAAATTGTGACTGTTACTATGCTACAAAAGATGAGTTTCTACTATAATATGTGATAACCACGGATGTTAAGAAACTGCCTTTCCCATACAAGTGATCAGTATTACAAATGCTAACTATTTTACACTGTTTTATACAGTATGTATTTTCCAATATTGTGGGTTTTTTTTCTAGGTGATCCTTACTGCTTACAAGTCCACTCTTTTTTTGGGTATAGATGCTTAGGTCTTTTATTTGGTTGTGAGGTACACCTGAGGAAGGTTCTCTTGTGAATCATTAACATTTATTTATTCATTGTTTTTGATCTCCTGTGTTGGTTTGTCACATCATTGATTTTTTGACGTTGATTTTTTAATACAGAGTCTCTATTGGCTAAATCTAAAGCCCAAAGCCTCTTTAGTAGTACTAATTCCTGTAGATCAAATTCCCATTCACATTCTGGTAGAATTACTGACATAGTATTTTTCATCAATAACCCCCCACATTTGTGTGCTCATCATGTATAGAAAATCCTCAACAAACATTGGGATGTACTTTTGTGTAACTGGCACCGAGCAAGATCAAACGGGTTGGTGCTTCCATTCCTGCAGCCTCTCTACTGGGAATTTTAAGTGCGGCAGGAGTCGATGCGTAAATTGTAAACATTTAATTATTATTTTTACATTTTTACAGTATTAGGATGTTGCCTGTCTAATAAAAAGATGTCTGAGTCTCCTGTCCACTTGAACGACCGGATTTATAAAGGAGGGCAATTATTTTGTACATAATGCTCTGGTCTACCATTTTTTATAACATCAATCTCCCTATTCTATTTCACCATTGGAGTTTTTAAATACATCTTATATATGAAATTATTGTTGTTGTTTTCTAGAAACGCTCCTATTACTAATTTAATTTATACAGTACTCGCTTTTGTACCCGGCTTCCCCCCCATCCCCCCCTTGCTGGTGGCACACCTCCCCCCCCCCACCTCTAACCCCCGGCTGCTTAAAATGTGTATGGTAAACCTACCCAGCCTTGAAAATGGCAAAGCCGGTTCAACCAACCTCACATTGATGAGACCCACAAGGTCGAAACAGCTATCTCTTAGTGGTTTGACTGGCTTTGCATCTAATCCTATGCTGTGCTTAAAAGCTGTGTGTTAAAAGAGGTGACACATTGTGTGCTCATTTGCATGCCATTTCCATGTCATTTCCCAAAATCCCTTGCTGCAGTGGAAACACTGTATGCTAGGTGATAATGGTGAAAGGCAGGGTTGCAGACCTGTCTAAGACATGTGAATGTGCTTAAAAGTGATATTCTTTATTGGCTATATACAGGGCTTGACAAATTACCCAAAAAGCTACTCGCCACCTAGCCCCACCCCCACTTGAAAAAAATGGAATAAATTCCTAATAAGAACTATTAACAACATTCGTTTTGACATAACAGTTTATTTATTGTATTACATTTATACTTTACTACATTTACTTCTTGTTAAATAGGTGTGTGTGTGTGTGTGTGTGTGTGTGTTGGATGACCTCACTGTGACGGTGAAGGGGTACCCAGGCCAATAATAAAGGTATCATGCCCGGGTTGGGTGCCCCTGAGCCATATTGGGATACCGTAGATTGTCAGCTCTGCAACCCAGTAATGGCATGAACACTGTCATTTCCATACAAATGTATATGTGTCTGCCACCAGGTATAAGGTGGCGAGACTAATGGGATTTATACATGTAAAAAGTATTTCTGTGGCAGTATTTCCCTGTAACCGCGCAAAGGTAAAATAGTTTTAAAACCCAGCTGCTAGGTAGCATGGTAGGCGGCACTTTGCTAACTTTAGCTAGGAAGCTCCTAGCACGCTGAGATTTGCTGTAAGCGCTATTGGGGTAAAATCAGAAAATATCACATCGCACAATTTTTATAAAGTTAGAGAAAAATTGATGAATGATAGTCTCCCTATTTTAATTGTACCAACATGTTAGGCATATGGGGATTTTCATCTAACATGCCAGAGACAGAGGAAATGCTTGATTTATAATCACTGTCGTTAGAAAGGTACAGCGCATATTCAGCCCTGGACTTCTAAGACACCCCGCTGGCGTGATGTCAGGATGTCTGGAAAAAGTCCGTAGTTGAAAGGCTCCCACTCACCAGAATGTTAAGTGGAGAGGGGTAATACAAGTATCCCCATCTAAGTAAATGTCCAGGCAAATGGGCCAGATGTCTGGCCAGCTCAGACAAAATGTCGCCAGGTAATGGGGATGTGTCTGGTATGCTAAGTGGCAAAGGTGCAAGGTTCGCATTTGCCCTTAGAAAACTAAGAAGCCCCTCTGCCAGGCTTTGCAAAGTATTGGCATTCCGCGATAGGTGGGAAATATTATTCCCACGGAGTAGATTGGCTGCACGGGTAAAGTATAGGACTGTTTAGTGCATAAGAAACCCAGCAGCCCATTGGGAACCAGCCCCATCTAAGCTTGACTTTAAACTTTGTAACATATAAGAACTAAGGGTTCCAGATCCAATACCACAGCAGCAGAACGCAGGAAGCAGCTCCGGCGGAGTAACAGCGGTTGCGAGAGGCGCCATTGTCCAAAGACTGTTTTCAGCTCTATTTGTGCTCCAGGGAAATTGTGGCTAGAGACTCTATTTCCAAAGATTTTGTTTTCATAACAAGATTTTTCGTTTGCCCCGTCCCAGTAAGTGTATTTTCAGTGTAGTTGTAAAATAATGTGTGTGTTCATTCTGTAAATAAATCACAATTTAGTTTACCTCTTCGCTTTGCTCAATCCAAGGATCAAGGATCAAGGTATTAAGGTGTTAAAAGTGCTGGTCTACCGTGACACTCTCTAATCTAGAGAAAAAATGATGTGAATGATTAGTTTCCTGAACCCCTTAACCATTGTCTGGATGCCCCTGTTTCACAATTTCTAAAGCAGCGATCTTACCTGATCAACAGTCCCTCGATGTCCAGGTACCCTCATTCCCACAATGTTATACATTGGAGGGGAGGTTTTCCCTACCTGTCTTCTGAGTTGGGGGGATTTCGATGTCTCCCGTGTGAAGCTTGAAAGTCAGATCTGGAAGAAAGCATTATAGGTTATATCGGTGTAAGTATAGGGTAGTTAAGATATATAGGGTAAATAAGATATCCAGCTGGCAGGGTTTGTCTGTCACTCTTCTTCCTTCCCTTCCTGGTCTCTCATTTCTCTCCATCCAGAGAGAGCAGCGAATCTGTGGCCGATGCTGTTCCTGGTGTGATTCTCCTCCCTCTGTGGGTGACAGTGTGGTGTGGGTGACACAGTGTGTGTGGGTGACAGAGAATGTAGGTGACTGACTGGGTGGGTGACTGACAGGGTGGGTGACTGACAGGGTGGGTGACTGACAGGGTGGGTGGGTGGCCGACTGACTGGGTGGGTGAATGACTGGATGGGTGACTGACTGACTGGGTAGGTGACTGACTGGGTGGGTGAGCGACTGACTGACTGAGTGGGTGACTAACTGGGTGGGTAGGTGACTGGGTGGGTGACTGATTGGGTAGGTGACTGGGTAACTCTGACTGACAGTGACTGACTGGGTGGGTGGGTGACTAACTGACTGGGTGGGTGGTGATTAAATTGGCGGGTGGGTGACTGACTGGGTGGGTGGTGATTAAATTGGCGGGTGGGTGACTGACTGGGTGGGTGACTGACTGACTGGGTGGGTTGGTTGGTGACTGACTGTGTGGGTTGTTGACTGAATGGGTGGGTTGGTGACTGACTGGGTGGGTGACAAGCCTGGCTCTGGTGGCATCAGCTTCCATTCTCCAAGCGCTCCCAAATGCCTGCTAGCCTTCAGCTGCACTGCAGGGTCTGCTTCGAGGCTTCCTCCTGATCTCCGCTTCCTGATCTCCTTGACGTCGAGACGTCGCAACGTCATGTTGGCATGGCAACACGCCGTCATTTGATGCCACGCGGCCATTTGCAATGCTGAAAATGCCGGTAGATTCAGCACCCCGCCGCCCCAAATCGGCAGCAGGTAAAATTCAGTCGCACCTCATTTGTCGAGGCCTGCCGCTAAATATATATATATATATATATATATATATATATATATATATATATATATATATATATATATATATATATAATATATGTATATGTATATATGAGAGAGAGAGAGAGAGTATTTTTTAACCCTTTGTATGTATATATGTCCACACAGTTTCCTCCCTGTATGTGTATATGCACATCTATGGTAAGCATATATATTTTACTGTATCTCAGTCATATTTCTCCAAGAATCAAATATGAGCAACAACAAAGAAAGCTATAAAAATATTTGCGTTTTGGCTACTTTTGCACAGGTTTGCCCCTCTCTGCTGTAAGAAATGTTTGCATTAAAGCTTGGTTCGCAAGCAGAATAAAAGTTTTACAGTACTTCATTCCCATCTCGGACGCAAGCACAAGGACAGAGCAGCAGATCAGATTGTTAAAAACTGCGAGCGTTGAGAGGGCTCAGATTTGGCCCCCCTGAACCTGCCCATCCCCAGTAAGAACAAAGGAAAAATGTAAAAGAAGATAAATTACAATGTTTTTCCTCTTTCAAACATCTTCTAGTGATGCTGCCATAAAGAAAAGATTTATAAACTAAATGTAGCTGCTGACATTTTCTAATCTGTATACTCCCCTTCTTCAAATTATGTTTCTCCTTCTCCTCTCTCCTCTACAAGGCTGTTCCACTGCAATCATCACTTATCATCTATCTTATGGAACAGCACCATTTAGTAAATATACAGTAGGTCATAGTGTTTATAGCATTATGAATGAAAATTAATTTTTTTGTCCTCCTTTCAATGTATACTTATTTTTCTTCTGTCTTACTCCACAGTTACTTTTTTTATTTATAGCGTGTACAAATCACTCATTCCCATTTCCAACTTCTCCTTCAATAATAAATGTCTGTCTTTGTCCCCAATTTTTTCCATACTATCAATTTTTTTCTGTCTATTGCTACTATTTAATAGTTATTTGCTGTCATTCTCCATTGCATAACATAGTTTCAAGCTCAACATTGAATACTGGCAAGAAGAGAACACTATATTGTTTTTCCATGCTTCATATAATGAGTGTGTTATATATTTTCTATTAATTTTATAACATAACTATTGGAGAAAAATGCTGCAGTTGCAAACTCTGCAAGTTATTAAACTCCCCATGGAAAATTACGAAATACTTTGACTTAAACTTTCGTTTCACAAAAGAAATGCTTTCATGTCAATAGACATTGTATTTAACATGTATTGTATTGTATGTGTAGCCAGGTCCCCTCTGGCTCCCCAGACATTCGGTTCTCTCTCTCTTACCTGCGACAGTGTGAGGGCAGTTGCAGGGGTGATCGCGTCACCGGGGGCTCCCGGCGATATCAGCTACAGGGCGCCGCCATCTTGTGTGCGTTTGCGCATACGCAGAAGCTCGCGCACGCCCAGTATAGTCCCAGATGCGATACGGCAGCCATTACAGGGAGTGAGAAGAGGCGCTCCATAGTCAGGGACATCGCCCAGTTCGCACATGTGCAGTTAGCAGCGGCGGCGGCCATTACACAGCGCGCACGCGGCCCAAATGTTAAAGAGAGCCATTAAGGACTACAATTCCCAGCAGCCTCTGGGGACTGCACTTTCACCCTGGTCACAGGCAGTCAGACAGCTAATAAGGCTGACAGATTCTCATGCTGCAAAGTTACAACAATGTTGTGTGCAGACAGGGATTGTCAGTTAGGAGCTGGGACACAGAGAGGGGAGGGTGTGTTTGTGCAGGGAGGAAAGTAGCCTCATGCACTAGGCGAGAAGTCTCCCCTTAGGTCCCAGCTAAGGCCCTACTCACCTCAGCTTGTGGTTACTGCAGGACTCCCCTTAGATAGGGACAGGGTCCTGTAGAACCTAGACAAGTGAGGGTCCAGCCAGGAACCATGACTATCCTAGCAATTGCTGTAAAGGTGAATTGCGTGAAGGTATAACATCCTCTGCATTAGCAGAGATAAGAGACTTTCTAAAGGTGGATCACTCCATGCGGGAGCCACCCACCGCCAGGCAGAGTTACCAGACATCGCTGAAGAGATCGCAGAGCGGCGGATCCTTTGTGAAGTGTCTGCAGCCCCAGGTGCCCAAGCACTGGGGCAGGTATCGTATTTTAAGTGCACCAACCTACTGTACCGGTACATCAGGCGCTGATCCCGCCTCTAGGTTTTGGGTTTCTTAGAGGACTCGTGGGACTCTTGGTACACGGGGTTGGGGAGGAGTAAGGGGCAAGGTTATAGCTGCCAGCTAGTGGCAGAGAGTGACACGGCTGTGTTGCTATTATTGCTATGTGTATTGTGTTATGTTTGATTCTGCATATATGTGGTTGTGTATGCTGATGATGTTGCACTGATATATATGATACTATTGTGTTGTGTTGCTTGTCCAGTAAACCTTTTAGCCATAACCCTGGTGTATGTGGTTTCTGGGTGAGTTCCTATGTTAGGGCCATTCTACATTCCTATAGAATCCTACATAGGTGGAGGCGCTGACCGACGAGAACGTTCCAGAGAAGCACCCCAGGTTCCCATCAGCGGAGGCTCAGGCCTCCTGTGAACCTGCAGGTATTCGCACCACACCTAGTAACATATAGGTTCCCCCTCACATTCACTCTATCTGCGATTAGGGGTGGGGGAATACCCGTTACATATGTCTTTATTTATATAGTGCCATTAATGTACACACAAGCTTTTGTTACTGTATGAAAGCTTGCCAGAATTAATGAATAGAATAAACACTTTTTGTACTTCACGTTGTTGTGCCAAAAATCAAACAAACAAAAACACCTACAGTATGGCTTGATTATTTTCAGCTTTTCTAAAATGCACTAACGTCTATGTTGCATTAGCCAAATGTTTAATTATCATATTTTAGACCCAAATTATTTAGTTGTTCCTTTAATTGTTCTTTGTTTTGAATGAATGTTTTGTAATTGAAATGTTGGTATCATGGCCACCTAAAACATGCTGAAAGCATAAAGTATTCTGTTTATATTCTATTTGTAATGTAACTAATTCGCTGTCAGACATAAAGGTTTTCAAATTATTACTTTGCATTGTCACACCATTCTTCAATTAGACACCAATCAGAATTGTTTTTTTTTTTTAATAATATTAATATCAAAAATGTTTGCATTAACTCAGTATTTATCTCTTAAACTCAGCTTTATAACTCTGTAATTGCAGGCCTTGTATCAAAGTCGATTATTACAGTAAACTGTTTGTTGATTTTCTATTTCTGTTATGGCTCTCTATAGGCATAATATTTCTATTTATTTACTAGTCATTTACTTGTCTGAACAATTAGTCTAACAAAGAATTTACGTGAAATTCTACCATTTGGGAATAGGGGCTCTGTACACAATTTGCGTAATCTGCTAACAGAGTCCCTATTATTGGGAATAATACCTTATGGAGATGGAATAGCGTAAGCGTACTACAGGTGCTACGCTAACTCCCTAAACTGTAATTCTCTGAGATAACATAACAAAATCTAGTGGTAGTAAAGCCAGATTTTTAAATTAGTTTGAAAAACGTGGTAATATTTTGTACTGTATGCAACATTATGTTAATTTCTCTCACGTCCCTGTAATGTGATGTGTAGTATGTATGGGCCTTATAAATAATTGATAATGAACTATTCAGAGCTGATGAGAAACAGTTAAACCTATGATTGCATTCAAATCATTCTCCTACAACAACACCCATTCACCAACACTGCAGTATCTTCACTCTGGAAAGGTCAACTTCATCAACATTTGCAGCACATACAGTACAGTAAGTCAAGTTCGTTGATTGCATTTCTTCTGAATCGAACAGTGTGGAAACCATGTTTATTAATCTTCATATTTCGAAAGTGAAGTCTGTAAACATGGGGCAGATTTATAAGATTTTGACTTGCTTTCTACCTCTACAACAATTTTTTTATCAACTAATATGATCTTTTATAATAGGAAGAATTTAGCAATCCTGTATTACATTTTTCCTTTCAACTTGCAATTTTCTATAGCTTTACAGTATATTCCTTTCTAGTCCATATTTTTTTTCTAATCATTATTTATTTAATATATTACATTCAAATGTATCATGGCACTACTGTTTTAGATATTATGGAACAGGTAGAATTTCATACTTCTTCTTTTCTAAGTTCTGTCTCTTAGAAAGGGAACCACAGTACTACAGTTGCATAGAACCATTGGGATAGGGCCTGAAGATGGGGTTTTCTTCCAAACCATTGCCACCTTGTTTTAGTAATTTGAATCTTTTTTGTATTCCACTTTTTTGGTATTAGTATGTTTTTTTTTCTGTTTTGGTCAATATCCAAATGTTACCCAACCTTATTATCAGCCCTTTTTGTCATCGTACCCCCCCCCCCACTCTTGTCTCTGCATTTGTGTTGAGTTTTCATCAGAACTACATTTTCTTGTTTCTGAGCTCTGATTTTTGTACCTGTTTTGGTTCCACACATGTTCCAAAGTGTATGTTATTTTTCAGATATTGAGTAAATGACTTATTCTTATTCTAATCAGGTTTTTGATCTTTTTGAGTGCGGGCTCGCATTTTCTACTGTTTACGCAGAAAATTATTGTTTTCAAAGAGATATAAAACCTGCGACACTTGTGAGTGCATGGACTATAAATTTGTCCTGCAAATACTGTTTTAAACATTTATTGCACTCTTTGTATTTTTCTCTGTTTATCTTTAAACATAACCCGGTAGTATCTGTGCATTGTTCTACAAATACATTTGTAAAGCTTCTTAACACTAGCTGGAAAGTCTTGAAACTCGAACAGCATTCCAATGGGTTGTAAATATTTAATATATTCACCACTATATATTTTTGATTTATGAAGTAACTTGTGCTTGTTTTGTTTGTACTTTGTGTAACATATCTCTGCAATGTATCCCTTGGTATTACTAAATGCGGGATTTTACTGTATCTATCGGACCCCCAGAGACATTGACAACAATGTGTCTATCCTTCTGTGGTGCCTCAGGTGTGCTTTGGAACTGGATAGGTACACTTTGGAACACGCATAGGTTTTAGGATGCAACTTTCCGACAGGTCGGTCAATTTATCACCAGGGCTCGAAGCCCAAAATTTTAAATCGTTTTCAGGGATTTTGTGTCGGCTTCCTAACATCTCGGTATTGCATGTAGGCACATGGGGGAGGGTGCCAGAGGTTTTCTCCAAGGATCTCTCTCCTGCTGCTGTTGGCCTATAATGGAATAGAGACATGTGATGTGCCTCACCATTCCTGCCATGTCTCTCTCCATTTAATCCATAATCTCCAAAGGTAGGTTATATTTTCCTTCCAGTCTCTGCTTCTCCAAATGTGGTTGAAGGTCCCAATCAATAGAAGTTCTGGCCACAGGTGTACATGTGTCTTGTCTAGAGATGGGCAAATCTGCTGAAATCCGATTCACGGATTTCCGATGATACAGTATTACCCCCAAAATCCATTTTGCGGTGAAAAATCCACAAACGGGTTTGGGCGGTTTTAATCGGCGGGGATTTATCAAAATCCGCCATTGAATGCAACCTGTAGATGGATTTATAGAATTCAATCCACGGATTCAGCAAACCGTTGGCAGATGTTTTAAGAATCCGCCAATGGATTGCTGTATCCGCGGATTGGATTCTACAAATCCATCCATGGGTTGCGGAATCCATGGAGTGTTTTGGTAATAATAATAATAAAAATCAGCAAAACGCGAATCACCCTTTTTAACATTGATCTGCTGAAATCCATGGACCAAAGGAACCAGCCCACCCGCTTAGGATCCAAATTCACAAAAACAATTTGCCCATCTCTAGTCTTGTCCACCGCCATCAACATTGAACAACAAACAAAGTAATTTGAGTTTGCCAAGCTGAGTCAAACAAAGGATGCCATTATCTCCCAGATAGAACCATACATTTCAGATTATTTCTTATCTGGTCATGAGTTCTTCCAGGGATAACGAACCAAAACAGAGTGCATATGCAACATTTATTAAGGACTGTAGAATCAACTGGGCCAGAACACCACCAGAGTAAGTACTGTAATTGATTTGAGCAGTAGTATACCACTGTATAAACTGTGCTGGTGTGTGTTATTGTTTTATTCTTGGCAATAACTATACTGTCTATCTCAATAAACAAAAACAAAGAGGCCAGCACATCATGTCTTTATCTCTAGATTTTCTGATCCCTGGATTTAAAGTCCATAGAATTAGTGTGGCAAGCAATGAAACATCTATGGAAAATTGGGAAGCCAGCAAACAAAGAAGAGATTGAGAATGAAATCCTCAAGTACTGGGATGATTGTTTAACTGTGATATTGTGCAACAATTATATAAATCATATGAAGAATGTCTTACCAGTGGTAATTGATAGATTAGGCATGGCCATAGGAATGTAATTATAGTACGTTGTGAAGAATCATTGCCTTGTATCTTACACTAAACTATTTTTGTTTCCAGTATGTTTTTTTTGTCTTCCAGATACAAGTTTAGGCTGGAGCTGACAAGTACTGACCACTAATGGGGTCTGAACATATAGCAAAAGAAGCTTAGCAACAGAGGCTTGTACAACACAGTACTCAACATTAATATGCTCAGAGACATTAACATATTATTATGGTAAGCTTGATATAAATCTAGCAAGCACTTATTTAAACATATCAATTAGAGGGTATGTATCCTTTGTCTATGGCAGAACTTGAATGCAAGTACTTAATAATATGTTAATGTCTCTGTAAATGTTAATGTTAAGTACTCAAATTCTTGCTAGAATTACATACGTGCCATTAAATTTAAACTGATAATAATAATTGTATCTCTGTGTATATTAATGTTATCAGTTTTCTTGATAGAAATCTTCATGTAATTCTACCCTGCACCCCATACATTTTAATTATGTGTAGTTCACTGAAGGAATGCCATATACTGTATTGTAATTATAGTACTGTATGAGAAATCATTGCCTTGTATTTTACTGTACACAATTTTTGTTTCCAGTATGAGTTTTTTGTCTTCCAGATATAAGTTTTCACAGGAATAGAAGGCTGGGCTTTAACACTGTGTTTCCCCACATTTTACTTTGTCTGTGTAAAGGTAGGGCCACATGGGTGATGGGGGGAGGGACATGGGGGGGAGGGATAGGTATTCTCTGTCTATGGCAGAACTTGAATGCAAGTTCATTACTTATGGGTAAAACTGTGTGGAGGGTAGGCATTCTTTGTCTATAAAATTTGGTGTGAGGTTGGTTGACATCACATCTGAATGAAAGGCTAAAGCAATAGTAACAGTGTTTGCAGTTTTTATTTAAGTACTGTAATGTTATAAATGAATAATAGTCTCTTGTGCCTGCTCCAATTAATATAATAAAAAAGTAGAAAATAGTACATTGAGTACTATACCCTACTTGAGTATAACATGCAAGTAACAGAAGAATAAAAAAAAGTTGAAAATGTTAGTAATATACATTAGAACATACAGATGAAGCCACGAGTACTAGAACTCTTGCCTGGGAAATTCTGGGGCAGTCCACAGTAAATGCCTCAACATTGCTGCAACATTGCAGTTTGAATGGGACTGCAGGAACCCCCCACTGTGTTAATCCGGTGGGCCATTAAGAATCTCACAGAAATGTTGAGGCAATGTTGAGGCATTTACTCTGAGCCTGCCTAGAATCTTCCAAAAATGCTTCCCTTCTCTTCACTGCCCCAGAATCTCCCAGGATTTCACAGGTAAGTGTTCTAATACTGGTGGCTGCATCATCTGTAGATATATACTATATACTACATATATTTATACATACACAATATATATATATATATGTGTGTGTGTGTGTGTGTGTGTGTGTGAGTAACCGATGCCCTCCCCCCCCCTTTGGGAGATACACTGCATTACTGTCTTAGTGTGGTGCTGAGGCATACCTGCTGGTTCAGGAGAGCTGAGTAGCCGCGATGGTAAGGGGCAACAGGACAGGCTTTTGGGTGGTCTTTGGGTTCTTGCTCATTGGTTCAGCGCCTCCAGCTGTGATGGGCTCCTGGGATGCAGGATGTTAGCTCCCACCACAACACTCGTTACCCCTCCTGCCTAGGAACTGACACCCAGGCAGAGGTATAGTGAACAGACATCTTTTTTTGGACATGCTGCAGCAGCTCTTCATACAGCACAGTTATTGTGGTCCAATGTCCAGGGACTTCAGGATGGTGCTACCCGATAGTATGGGGCCTGGTGTCTTTGTAATCTTTACATTTTGTAATAACTAATGTATATACTGTATTATATACTGTATTGTAATGGTAGGTTGATTTCAACATCAACATTATATTCACTCATACTGTATGTGTGTTTCTTAGTTACACATTCCCAAAGAACTTGAACCACATTAGGATATCATTATTATACTATGATATGAAGGAACTCGCTCCTCTTGCAATGTTGCACTGTGCATGGTGCAACCACAGGAATGCAGTCATCCTCTACCACTCAAGATATAGAGAAGATATTGAGGTTAAATGGCATTGATTTATCTCTTGTGTATCCATCTCAGATAGTACCGTTACAATATATGATGGTGCATCATTGAGAAGCTAATCGCCAGCTTATGAAAGTATCACTTTTTCCTGGATTGCTTGAGGCAGCTACTCCAATTCAGAACCAGGAACAATATATGTGAAACAGATACAGACATTGATCAACAGTTGTCCAAATGAATAGTCAATTAATAGTCTGTTAATGTGGAAAACTCTTGCCCAAACATTAGTAATGTCTAATACATTTTTCCTGTCCAAAGGTACACCTCCCAATTTACCAACCAGGACTACACCTATCCACCTACCTCCTGCACAATTAATTACTATATAGGTAAAACGATTGACTTCCTGCCTAGTGACCATGTTAGGGACTAAAGAACCCCCCAAACTTCTGCCAATCCAAAGGGACCATAGAGAATCTCAGCCTACTGTCTCATCTTGTATATTATTTAATAAAGGAGAGTTATAAATTATGTACATTAGAACTTTGAGATTTGCAAAAAAATCAAATTCTTATAAATTGACCTTTACAAAAAGAACTGTATTTCATAATGTGTCAGTTTTTAAAAATGCCATTTAGAAGGTTTTAATAACATTAGCACTAAACTGTATGTGAATATAATTTGAACACATACAAGCAACATTTCTTCGACATTTGTTAACCTTAATTTGCCTACGAATGAATGAGCATTGGTGACTTGTAATAATTTTTTTTTCTAAAATAGACATAAGATGGGAATTCTTTGCTGTGATGTTACATGGCATCATAAATCATGTAAAATAAATTATGGGTTGAAATTTGCCACTGGAGTATGATGTACAGTACTGTATGAATTAGGGGTTTTTTTGTTTTTTTTTTGTTAAGTAATCCATCAGGTTTTTTTTACAGTACTTTAGCATTTGAACCTATCACAGACTGTGAAAGATAAAACGTGATTTACTGGCTAAATGGATAAAAGGTTAAACATGCTGTTAGAAATCCATTTATTATATTAAAATGTATGAATGATAACTTATATCAAGACAATTGTATGAGAATATGTTGTAGGATTTTGAATATTTATGTAACAAAGGGAACTGAACCCCAAAGTCGGATATATAGCAGATGTTGGTGGTTGACTTAGTAAAGACCTGGTAGGAAATCTGACTCTGAAACAGTTTAGAGAAATTCCTTTGTCCCAAAGCATAAAGAGGCAGGAAGTGGAGTGGAGTTAGTAATCCTTAACTACCAGCTGCATATATACACAGAACCCCAAGAAGCTCATTTTGGGAACCTCTGAGCCCCCACAAAAAATATATATGTATATAAGTGTCAAAAAGGAGTGCTACTGAGCATGGCGAATGCATAAAACAAAGAACAAAAAAGCCCAATGCCATTTACAATATGACAAAAATTCACAGTAAAATACAGTACTTATATATTCTCTTGAAAAAGGATCATTTAGTTTAGCCCTTTGGCCAAAGCGTCGTAAGCCTGTGAGCCACATCAAGGCAGACCCTGCTCATAGGTCCTAACACTACCAGATAAAATACTAATACAGTACACCTGTACTAGGATTAAAATTCTCATTTACCTCTATTAGGAGGGAGAAGGATCAACATTGGATCCATATCCAGTAAAATGAAAGAGATCTGCTTACTAGGTACACAAGCTCACAGGCTCACAGGCTTACGACGCTTTGGCCAAAGGGTTAAACTAAATGACCCCTTTTCAAGAGAACATAACAAACCCTTTGGTTCATGCGGTCATTGCAACAGATTGCACTATCTAACTTCCTAATAATGGAGTCCCTACCACCACAATCTTTTAACATTAGTCTTTTGTGTTAGTCCTTGATACTAAACAGTATGCAATTATATGCAAAGTTTTAAACAGCCCAGGTGTGTGCCCTATTAATGCATTCTTTATTAGAGGACTCTTTTACATTGTCTAATGTCACAACTCTTTGTTGCAGTTTTTCATTTAATGAAAGATAAATGTAAAAAAATACAGTACAATCTATTGTTTGTAAACTTTGCTGATGAGACACATTTGCACCTGCTCATTAAACTCAGAGAATTGCCTTATTTACTAAACAGTTCTTGCCTTACCATGCAAATTAGCATTTTAGGTGTCAATTCAGGTCAGGATGTGAAAAATCTGTGTCATATGCCAACTTGTAAATGGAATTCTTTTTGGTTCGGAATCCATGTTGTCTGTTAGGATCCTCCGTGGATTTGTAAATGGGATTTATGTAATTTAGTATCAATTTTGTTTCCCCAGACTCTATTTTCTATTATTCTTTCATGCTAACTAACATGCCATGTATAGGTTAATGGTAGTTTCATAATGTGAGAAAGCTTATGGAATATAAGAAAAACATATTTAAGGAAAACAACTGATTTGTAGAAAGTTGGATCAAGTGATTTGTTTATAGTACATTTTGGGAACAAAATGGATCCCATCATGGTTACAGGCTTTGTGCCCAGACTTTTCCAAGGAGTGTTTAATTGTTTGATTTATGTATACAGTACTAATAATCCATTCATAGGTTAATCTATAGATGAATAAATGACTACAGCATATGAATCAGTTTTTAGAGTAGACGTGTCAGAACGTACAGTAAGAAAGAACCAATGATGTCTATTGTATGTCTATTGAAGCTTGTAACCAGTATATCTGAAGTTTATTCATTTTGTTATTTTGCCTAGAAGAATAAAGATTAGAAACTGCTAAGACATCTCTGTCCAGTGTCTTATGTCACAAGGATCTATATACAAATTAAAGTAACTTTCTTCTTAATCATCCACATTTCAGACATTTACAGTAGGTCTTTTTTTTCACAACTCTGTGTGTAGATTAAGAAATCAAAAAAAATTGAGACACTACCCCCTTGTATTGAGAAACTAACATCTTAGAGCGTTAAAGGCTGGCCACAAATATTTCTTCATAGGTAATTCTTAATGAATATGGCAACAATTGCTCATTTCTATTGCATTAAAGTGCATTCCAGTTTTGGGCAAATTTGGATGGCTAAACTTGTAATTTAAGGAATAGGCCCCACTGCAAGAGTCCACGAGATCTATTAATTCAACTGTGATACTTTGTTTTGGAGCAAATGAATATATTTTGCAGTAGTTAGTAAACAGTTTTAAGAAGGAACCCATACGAGATGGTTAGTATGAGGCAAACCCCTACAATACCTTCCCGCCTCTCACATTAAACCACCCCAGAAACTTTTATAAACTTGTCATTAGGTTCTAAACATATATATATATATATATATATATATATATATATATATATATATATATATATATATATATATATATATATATATATATATATATATATTGTGACATAGTCCAAAGATGTTAGGCAGCTTTCTGCCCCATTTTAGAGCAGAAAGTGCAGGAATAGTTATAAATGATCCGTTCCACAGCTTCCCATTACCTCAGGCAGCTGGATGGAAAATCCAGACCACAGATTACAATGGCTCTAGTTCTCCCTCACCTGCTCTTCTAATCACATGCACAGGTATTTAGAGCAGAGAGGTTTTGCATTTCACTCTCTCTCCTTGGAGCCTGGGGGCTGGGGGTGTCGCTACTCTTCTGCATCCAGTATCGAGGTTGACGGCCTCTCCACGTATGACAGTACCAGAGGATTTGCCTGGACTCCACGAACAGATAAGACAAAACAAATGATTACTGCTGTTGCTAAAAGACTGTGCTGTATCTTGTGTCCCTAAATGAGAGAGCATTGTTTTAAGCTGGGGAACCAGTTTAGTTGGCCAGCAGCTGTTAGAGAGACTGATTCTGATGTGTAGTTAGATCCCTGAAAGGGATAGGATTTGCTTATATGATTTTGGTTTTATTTCTTGAAATAACAGTGTGGGAAATATTGTAACACTGAAATGTGTGAACTGCTGAATGAAAGTATCTGAGTACCTCTAACCTTCACATGTTAAAGCTGTAGTACCTTACTTGGATGAAAATAAAGCAGGCAGAAGCCTGAGTTAAGCAGCATAATACTTTGCATGATCCTGTTTGTTGTATAATTAACCCTAGAAGACTGTGTCGGGAAGAACCCAGACAGACGTCAGCACTACAAAAGAGGGGCGTTTGTCACATATGGTGGAGAATGCGGGTCGACACTAAAAAGTCTGTGGGTTTGCAAATAAATGCGGGGGTTTAAAATGGCCGCCGAGCTGAACTAAAGTACAGATGCTATGAGTGAAGTCTGTCCCAATGTGTATATCAGTTGTGCTTCTAGCATACACAGAGAATGTGCGAAGTGTGGATGCAATAGCACCCTGAACCCAAACAGAAAACCAAAATGTTTTGCTGAAGAAGAAAAAAAAAAAAAAAATTGCATCTAGCAAGTGCTGTTTGTAAAGCTAATGCATTTTGCTGAAGTGAGTGAATTTGCAGCTAGCAAGTGCTGTATGCAAGTTGCTGAAGGGAGTGAAATTGCAGCTAGCAAATTGTTCCTGCCGGGTTTCTAAAATGGCCGACGTGAAATGTTTATTTTGTAATGTACATAATCATGAAAAACAGTGTCCCTTCAGGCCATACGATGATGATGATGATGACGACTCGTATGTGGCCCCTGGAGGAGAGCCGTACCCACAGATGAATTTAGTATGCTGGGCCTGTCATAAAGTAGGTCACATGGAAGATGTGTGCCCCAAAATTTTCAAAGACAAACAGCTGCAAAAGCAAGCAACGCCCTATGTGTGCAAGCAAGATGTGGAAGCTGATACCAGTGAGCGTGTGCCCAGTACCACTGATATCTCTGGAGCTAATAAAGCAAAAAGAAAGAAGAAGAAAAAGAAAACTGTCCCTCAAGTCACAGGGGAAGTGACCGAGCCACTTGAACCTGCGCTGTCAGGACATGCGTCAGAAAGGCGCCGAGATGTGCTGCAGACCGGAGTGATCGGCAGAATTGTCACGGGAACAGTGGCAAAGGAAAAGGAGGAGCAGAGGGAAGCTGAATCCTTGAACCAGGATAAAGAGGCTTTGGTTTCTGCACTCCAAGCTGCCCGCCATAATTATGAAGTCCTGTGGCAGGATTTGGTGAAGGAGCGAGAATGTTGGAAGAAGAAGCAAGAATCTAACAATAAGGTGCGAGAAGCGAACGCCGAGTTACAGAGGTGTATACTTCCAGCTTTACAAGAGCACGAGGCTTTGAAGAAAACAGAGTCTCTCTTACGGAGTGAGCTGGAAGAGGTGACGACTAGTCTGGAAAAGGCCAACACCGTAATTGTCACCATGGATGAAAAACAGATTAAGTCTGACAAATTGATTGCTATCCTAAAACAGAAATACGGGAAGGCTCTACAAGAGGTTCATGCGCTCAGCACAGAGGTGCAACACTTGCGCCTGGAGGGCCACGGTCTGAACACAGAGCTGGGAATGTTGAAGCAAACCCATGAGATTGCCCTAAGTGAGTTAGAGACTGTAAAGCAAGAAAATGAGACTCTGAAATTGGAAAATTCAGATTTGACTGACCAAGCAGAAAACGTAAAGAAACAGTTGACTCAGGAAAAATTAGAAGTGCAGGAAGCACTGATGCACACTCAGAGCCAGCACCAGGAAGAAATGGACGCTCTGAGAACAGAATTGCGAGATGTATGCACAAAACAGAATTCTCTCGTGGAGGAACTTAACATTTTGAAAAAGGAGAAAAGCATTAGAATAATTCAGAAGCACTGCAAAGCTCTTATCCAAGGAAGAAGGGAAAGAGAAAATTATCAGCGTAAACGCGCCGCAACTATCATCCTACAGGCTGCCTACAGAGGGATGAAAATTCATGTGTTCAATCACCGGAATAAAGCAGCCTGTGTTCTTCAATCATTCTACCGTGCCCGCATGGTACGAAACAGGTTCCTCATTATGAAAGGAGCAACTATAAAAATCCAGTCTCTGACTAGGATGACACAGAACAGGATTCGCTATCAAACCCTGAGAAATGCGTCACTGGTTATCCAGCGGTACTTCCGCCTGAATAAATGTAGACCTCAGGAAAGAGAGGTCCAAGACTACATGCCTGCCGGCTTCAAAGGTAAAATGCCACAGGGTACAGCCAGAGTTAGTGAGAGCCCCATCAAGGTGAAGGTGCTCCAGGTAATCAGTGCTTCATCTTCTAAATACCATATAATTGCCCCAAAGGAAAATTCCCAAATCTCTGTGAGTGATGGTCATGAGAAAATACATGGCAGTAAGAAGTACCATAAAGGTTCAAAGGTCGCAAATCAAAAGCGACGAAGGTCAACGCTCGCCTTGAATTTTTCCGGATCTCGCCACTCTGGGCCACAATATAAAGACAAAGACTATCCGGGCCCAGAGTTCCGTCAGAAGCTAAAGAAACAGTCCAGTCATTTGCAGTTTGCAGCGGCCTATGAAATAAAGTCAGGAAATGTAATGGACTGGAAGTCAAAGAGAAAAAAAAAAAAATGTGTTTGGGGAATTGACCGATATTTTTTTTGTTATTACACGTGTGGACTATGTCACGGACACTTAACTATGCAAATAAGCTATTGTAGTTAAGGTATATTAGGCCTCTAGAATAAGCATTTTTTCAAGGGTACAGTGTTATATTGGTTCTCTGTGTTGAAAATGTAGCTAAACTACAAATTAATATACAGGGTTGATGGACCTTTCAGTTGGTAAATTATATAATGAAGTTCATATTCGTGTCATGTGAATACTTAATTTTGTACTGAGGAGTTAGCTCAAGTATTTCAGGTAGGACGCTCACCCCAGTGAGGTCCATGGCCGCTCACCCCAGTAGGTGTGAGCTGGGGAGGGGGATATGTGACATAGTCCAAAGATGTTAGGCAGCTTTCTGCCCCATTTTAGAGCAGAAAGTGCAGGAATAGTTACAAATGATCCGTTCCACAGCTTCCCATTACCTCAGGCAGCTGGATGGAAAATCCAGACCACAGATTACAATGGCTCTAGTTCTCCCTCACCTGCTCTTCTAATCACATGCACAGGTATTTAGAGCAGAGAGGTTTTGCATTTCACTCTCTCTCCTTGGAGCCTGGGGGCTGGGGGTGTCGCTACTCTCCTGCATCCAGTATCGAGGTTGACGGCCTCTCCACGTATGACAGTACCAGAGGATTTGCCTGGACACCATGAACAGATAAGACAAAACAAATGATTACTGCTGTTGCTAAAAGACTGTGCTGTATCTTGTGTCCCTAAATGAGAGAGCATTGTTTTAAGCTGGGGAACCAGTTTAGTTGGCCAGCAGCTGTTAGAGAGACTGATTCTGATGTGTAGTTAGATCCCTGAAAGGGATAGGATTTGCTTATATTGTATGATTTTGGTTTTATTTCTTGAAATAACAGTGTGGGAAATATTGTAACACTGAAATGTGTGAACTGCTGATATGACATGGATCTAATTGCATTCTCTTCACAGGTATGTTCCTGATGTTGAAACTCTCTGTATAAGACTGAATCTGGCCTTGTTGAATTGATATATAAGTATGTTCCTGATGTTGAAACTCTCTGTATAAGACTGAATCTGGCCTTGTTGAATTGATATATAAGTATGTTCCTGATGTTGAAACTCTCTGTATAAGACTGAATCTGGCCTTGTTGAATTGATATATAAGTTAGTATGTTTGAATGTAAAAAGTATTTTTTTTTTTTTTTTCCTCTTAACTCTGTGCTGTTAATTGACCAAATGGAACAAGGTGACTGATTGGGGAGGGGGAGGGTCATGTGACCTTTTTTTGTGTATAATACTAACAGCTCAGCTGCATTGGGCAGGAACTGCATTAGGCAGTGAGGCATTTAAAGTGAGCTTTTTAAGTGATAAATACAGTTAGACTACAGTTTGACTAGAGGTGACTGGGGACTGCTTTTTTCTGCAAACTCTTTAACTCAAGACAACAAATGGTAAGCTATTCAGATCACACTATGATCCCATGCTTGTTAGCCTGCATAGTTTAACCCCCCACCCCTTTACAACTTCTTTCACTGCAGCCTCTCCCAAAACTGACTGCACAAAACACTGAAACCCTGACTTGACCCTAGCATTGCAATGCAGCAAAACACATGACAAGGTACAGGTTCACCCCTGCTGTTTAGTCTGCACACACTCACTCTGCTCATAACAGCTCCATGCAACACTGCCTATCTCTGGCATCATGAACCTGCTATGTCTTCTAACTTTTTTCTTTCTCCTGGCCTCATGGAGATGTTACTCCCTCTATCCACTACAAACTCCTCCATCCTTGCCCGCACCCAACATCACCATACACCCTGGACTACTCAAAAGCCTTTCATTATCTATGGAATGTTGGTGGAGAACTCTAAAAACCAGCACACCAACCACTGCTCACTCTAATGGAAAACACCACAAATTTACAACTTGTAAACAACTACCCAAATTTCTTCTCATACTATTACTCTCTCTAGCAGGTGATATTGAAACTAACCCAGGTCCTCCCATTTCAGCTCTGCCCCATGCCCCTGAGAATTCCACCTTTAAATTCCAAAAAGGGCTATCTGTCGCCCATATAAACATCCGGAGCCTGCTGCCCAAACTAGACGAACTAAGGGCATGGTGCCTTATGCATAAACCCAAAGCCATCGTTCTTACAGAAACATGGCTATCCTCTAAAACCCCTGATGCAAATATCGCCATTCAGGGATACTCCATTTTTAGGAGAGATAGGTCAAAGAGAGGAGGAGGGGTGTTATTTTATATTGCAGACACCTTACAATTTACACTGCTACATTGCCCACCAAGTCCACCCTCTTTTGAAACTCTAGTTGGCAAAATCTGCCTCCCCTTTTCTAAGCCCATCTTGCTTGCTGGCATCTACCGCCCCCCTAAAGCCCCTCTACAATCCTTGACTGATATCACCCAATTTCTTGCCTCCATTTCCTCTCTGAATGAGAAGAGTGAGCTGCTAGTTCTTGGGGATTTCAACTTCAATTGGCTTGACCCTAAAAACCACAAAATCCAGATACAACTCAAGTCACTTAACCTATCGCAACTCATTTCCCAACCGACACGAATAAACCTGAAGTCGCATAACCATTCCTTGCTAGACTGGATTCTCTCCTCAAACCCCAGCAGAATCCAATCCTCTGGCATCCTTCCTGACATTTTCAGTGACCATGCAATAGTATACTGTGTAAGGAAAATTAAACCGCCCCATTCAAGCCCCAAAGTTCTCCTCACTAGAACATTTAAAAACTTTAACCCACAACAGTTTCTGGATGACCTTACCAACTGCCCATGGCACAGAATCGATTTAATCCCCGACCCTGACTCTGCGCTCGACTATTTCCAATCCGAGTTCTTAAAACTCTGCGATACCCATGCTCCACTACGCAAAATAAGGGTACGGGGGGCCCACCTTCCATGGGTTACACCTGACCTTATAGCACTCTACCAGTTCAGGGATGCCTTGTGGAAAAGCTACAAAGTAACTGGCACTACCAAGGATCTCAATCACTACAGATGCCTGCGGAACGTGTGCACAAGGCAAACAAGGCATGCAAAAGCACAATATTACTCTGACAATCTCCTCCAGAATACATCAAACCCAGCTAATTTCTGGAAGGTTATCAACAATATATTCCAGCCTCCTAACCATCAACAACCAAGTAATATCACTAAGGGGGATATTACTCTGACAAACCCCACTGACATTGCAAATGCATTCAATGATTACTTTGTGGGGTGTGCCACTAACTTATTAGCGAAACGCAGCACAAACCCCAAACCTGAATCTCATCCTGGGAGTACCCCTATAGTCCCACCCCCTCCCAACACTGCCCACAATTTTCAATTTAGCCCAGTATCTGAAGAGGAGATTACACAAGCGCTCCTCAAACTAAAACTAAGCAGCCAATGTGGACCCGACTTACTACAATCTAGGTTCCTACGACTTGGTGCCCCAGCCATTGCCAAACCAATTGCGTCCATAGTCAACTCTATCCTGTCTGCAGGCCATATCCCTAAGACCTGGAAAACTGCCAGAGTTGTCCCAATCTTCAAAAGTGGGGACAAAAACACTGTCTCAAACTACAGGCCAATCTCACTTCTCCCAATTCTATCCAAAGTTATGGAAAAATGTGTCCACTCCCAATTAAGCGATTTCTACACCAAGACAAATTTCCCTAGCCAATTCCAGTCTGGGTTTCGTCCCAAACACTCCACCGTAACTACCCTGCTAAAAGTTTGCAATGAAATCCAGTGTGGAATGGAACGGGGACAACTCACTGGTGCAGTATTCCTAGATTTTGCAAAGGCTTTTGACACAGTTGATCATGCTATCCTGCTTAACAAACTCCAGAGCTCTGGAATAGGGAAACATGCTTTAAACTGGTTTCAGTCCTACCTATCAGGAAGATCCCAACATGTGTCCATCTCAGGCTCTAACTCCAACCCCCTGGATATCACTTGTGGTGTCCCGCAAGGCTCTGTTCTGGGGCCCCTACTCTTCTCAGTGTTCATTAATGATCTTCCCACAGCTTGTAAGGAAGCCTCAATACACATGTATGCAGATGACACAATCCTGTATGCACACAGCCATAGCCTCTCTGACCTTCAACACATACTTCAGTCTGACTTTTTGAGACTCGAAAACTGGATTTCCCAAAACAAACTGTTTTTAAACACTGACAAGACTGTAACAATGGTATTTGGGACCAAGACTAAATTTGTAAAGCTTCCAGTGACTGAGCTCCTGATTAGAACCAACGCTAAAACCACCCTAACACCTGTCACTAGTTTTAAATACCTGGGCTTATGGTTTGACTCCCACTTAACATTCGGGATGCACATTGATACCCTGACAACCAAGACCTATGCCAAACTAGGGGTACTTTACAGGAACAAATCCTCCCTAAGTCTCCTGGTCAGAAAGCGTATTGCACAGCAGATGCTAATGCCAATTATTGACTATGTAGACATAGTATATGGCTCGGCTCCTCAAACCCACCTTAGCAAACTTGACACCCTCTACAATTCAATTTGTCGTTTTGTTCTCCAATGCAACTACAACACACATCACTGCGAAATGCTCAAAGAACTAGATTGGTCATCACTAGAGTCTAGGCGCAAAGTTCACCTTTCCTGTCTCACCCTCAAATACTTTCTGGGCAAGCTACCCAGCTACCTGAACAAGCTCCTCACCCCTACCACATGCAGTACCTATCACCTGAGATCAGACTCCAAAAGACTATTCATGGTCCCAAGACTCAACAAAGTATCCGGACGTTCCTCCTTCTCCTTCCGTGCACCCCAAAACTGGAACAACCTACCAGAGACTCTCATATCCACCACCAGCTTAAGTTCTTTCAAATCTAAGGCTGTCTCACACTTTAACCTGGTCTGTAACTGTTTCATACGCTCATAATATATATTTTCTTTAACTGTGCATGCAATGTCTTGTATATAATGTATACCCTGTTCATTTATGTAACTGTATTTGTAACCATGTATTATTTGTTTTACTCTGTGCCCAGGACATACTTGAAAACGAGAGGTAACTCTCAATGTATTACTTCCTGGTAAAATATTTTATAAATAAATAAATAAAATAAATAAAGTATCTGAGTACCTCTAACCTTCACATGTTAAAGCTGCAGTACCTTACTTGGATGAAAATAAAGCAGGCAGAAGCCTGAGTTAAGCAGCATAATACTTTGCATGATCCTGTTTGTTGTATAATTAACCCTAGAAGACTGTGTCGGGAAGAACCCAGACAGACGTCAGCACTACAAAAGAGGGGCGTTTGTCACAATATATAAAGGAAAGAAGAGGAGAGAGCGCACGCCCATAGCGTATAAAAGTATATTTAATGAAGGGGAGGGGGGAGGGAGGGGTAAAAAACGCACTTACAAGAAGTACAATAAAATCAAGCATATGTGATAATAATCACCACCATCCGGTCTAGCTGCAAGCTCTTGGGGCAGTCCCAGGCTCCGTTGGTGAAGGAGCAGCGTCTCAGCAAATTCCAGGACTCTGCACCATCACCATCAGGACGCTGCTCCTTCACCAACGGAGCCTGGGACTGCCCCAAGAGCTTGCAGCTAGACCGGATGGTGGTGATTATTATCACATATGCTTGATTTTATTGTACTTCTTGTAAGTGCGTTTTTTACCCCTCCCTCCCCCCTCCCCCCTCCCCTTCATTAAATATACTTTTATACGCTATGGGCGTGCGCTCTCTCCTCTTCTTTCCTTTTTAGATATCCTGTGGACGTGGTAGGTCCACACTGAGAGCTGCCGGAGACCCTATATACCAGTACCCATATTCACCATCGGAACTATTTGAGGACTGGTTACCCTTTCAATTGCTTTTTTCCATGTGTACATGTTGTATGTTTGCAATAGGCCTATCTTATGTTTATAGGTCTATATACCTTTATAATATTGCTTAGACTATTTAGGTAGTACATCAGGTATTTCTACATAGACATACACAGTTTATATGTTCCTTTAAGGCGCAGCTTTTTTTCCTTTTCCTTATATATATATATATATATTATAGGGTAAACCTGGTTCTTGGCTACCAGTCTGCCCTCACTGGCAGTAAGCCATGGTAAGAGCAAGCCTGCCAGTACTTATCATGAGTTTTCCCCACTCCCAGCAGTGCCCTCCGGTGACGGGGGGGGGGCGGGGGTGGAGATGGACCCAAGCTTGGTTTCACCCAATCCTGGGCCAGACCTGGTGCCCTCCTCCTGGCTGTACTTAAGGGGAGTGCCGCACAAATTTAGTCAGTGCCTCTCCCCACTTGAGAAAGGCAGGTCACACACAGGTTGCCTAAATATTGCCTTTCCCTGTTCCTCTACCACTTGGGGGAGAGTGAGTGTGCACCTTTCCCCTAATCTTGATAGAGGATAAGGGAAGAGCAAGGACTGCTGCGGGGCCCTTGACCCATAATTCAGGTCCAGGGATCATCCTACATCTGGATACAACACCAGAGACGGTATAGGGCAATGGCCTGCTGTGACTGGATTGAGCTGGACAGAATAAACCTTTCCAGTTATTATACCTCCTACCTGGTGTGTGATCTTTCTGGGAAAGGAGAGGGGATTGTGTTCTACTGTAGGATATCGCCTCCATACATCTGGAGCCTGTGGAAGATGGAGGCGCTGTACAACTAGAGAGCTATGTCGGGTATGTACCCCAGAAGCTTGTCCTGGGTCCCCACAAACATTGGCGGACCACTCAGCCCTCCTGCTTACCAACAGGTAGCATGCACCACACATTCTGTAATGGCAGAATTTCCCATTGGGTGGGGGAAAACACAGTTACATATATAGAATATATATATATATATAAAATATATATAAATACAGCTTAACCCCGTTATAGCGCGTCCTCGGGCGCCACCCGCGAAAAAAACTTTTTTTTTTGTGGTGGTACTGTGTCTGCCGGAGGGGGAAAGCTGAGAACTCTGCCAGCGTTCCCAGACCCGGTGGGGCAGCGGCAATGGCACACAGCACTTACCCGGCATCTGGCAGCTCTTCTCCCTGTCTCTGCTTCCTGCTTCTGCTTCCGTCTTGCGAGAGCAAGCTTCCTTAAAGAGACAGGGCGTCTCTCTGTGTGTGTGTGTGTGTATTTGACTGTGTGAGACTGTGTGTGTGTGCCACTGTGTCAGTGTGTGTCTGTGCAGTGTGCTGTGTGTGTGCAGTGTGCTGTGAGTGTGTACAGTGTGCTGTGAGTGTGTGCAGTGTGCTGTGAGTGTATGCAGTGTGCTGTGAGTGTGTGCAGTGTGCAGTGTGCTGTGACTGTATGCAGTGCGCTGTGGATGTGTGCAGTGTGCAGTGTGCAGTGAGTGTATGCAGTGTGTGTGCAAAAAAAAACCTTTTATTTTTTTATTTTTTTAAATTCGGGGTCCACGCTCAAATCGCATTATAAGAGGATCTGCGTTATAGCGGATTGCGCTATAAAGGGGTTGAGCTGTATATATATATAAATATATATATATATATACATATTAGAAAAAGAAAAGAGAAAAAGCGCCCGATCCTTGTGTAAAATCAGATGAACATTTTAATAAATCATGGACAAGACAAATGCACACTTACAATTTGTCTGATTAAAATAAGCATTTTATGGGACCTGCCCATGCACCAATCGAAGACTCCACAGTCACCTCCGCTCTGCAATCTCACGATCAGTTCGAGACCCAGTAGTTGGGAACACCGTTTTCTCCAAGGTGTATAGATTATCATCCGTCAGGAGCTTCTCAGCAGCGTGCGTCCGCCATTACTCCCACGCATGTGGTACTGGATACCGGAAGGACTTTCCTTGTGGTTACTGTGTCTCTCTCTGGTGCCGAAGGCAGGTCAGCCACCGTAGTTGGCTTATAGCAGTAATCTCTTCAGTGTTTCAGTCCTGTCTCCTGACCAGCTAGCCTGGTCAGGAGACAGGACTGAAACACTGAAGAGATTACTGCTATAAGCCAACTACAGTGGCTGACCTGCCTTCGGCACCAGAGAGAGACACAGTAACCACAAGGAAAGTCCTTCCGGTATCCAGTACCACATGCGTGGGAGTAATGGCGGACGCACGCTGCTGAGAAGCTCCTGACGGATGATAATCTATACACCTTGGAGAAAACGGCGTTCCCAACTACTGGGTCTCGAACTGATCGTGAGATTGCAGAGCGGAGGTGACTGTGGAGTCTTCGATTGGTGCATGGGCAGGTCCCATAAAATGCTTATTTTAATCAGACAAATTGTAAGTGTGCATTTGTCTTGTCCATGATTTATTAAAATGTTCATCTGATTTTACACAAGGATCGGGCGCTTTTTCTCTTTTCTTTTTCTAATAGGTACTATGGGAACTTGGTGAGCCCAAGAAGAAGCAGCCTGGACCTTTGTTTTATTCATTCATGGACTTCATTTGGACTTAAGTATCATTTTTTATACTTTAATTTTTTGTATTTTTATGCTTTTTTATATGTTCAACAGACCATTTCATTTTTTTATATTTTTTGCACATTTTTTACAATTAGATTTTGTTTGATTCATGTTGCTATAATATATTTTATTACAATTGTTATAGGTAGGCACTAGTTGGTTCATGTAAACATCTTACTCAATTTTGATATTTGGTGCAACATTTTGGCACACGTCACCAGGGGGGCAGCAATTTGGGTGTGTTGAAAAAGGAGCGCTGTCTTTAAAACTGTTCCTATATATATACATATATATATATATATATATATACACATTGTGACAGAAACCAGGGGATGGTAATAAATTCCGTATATAGGGCTCCCAGGATACTAGACAGTTTCTATCCTGTTTGGCCTGGGAGTGCAGCCTTATAATACATACACTCCATCCCACAGTTTGGCAAGCGCTGGAACTGAGGGATGAGAGATCCAGACCAGAGTTTGTCTGCTGCCTGATTTCTGTCACCTGTCATGCTAATTAGGAATCAGGTATGAAAGACTGATTTCCTGTTTGCTCTGGTCTCCCCACAAGAGCCAGGAGGCTGGAAGGCTGCTGAACTACAGAGGGGAGAAGCCTCTTCCCCAAACAGGTTCAATCTTTCTGTTCATATGTGTAAGACTGCAAAAGTACCGTGTTTTGATGTTGGAAGTGGAAAAGCCACTTCCAACCCTGAGTCAGGGATATCTAAGTTAAGTTATCGCTCAGGTGAGCAGCTTTTGTTTTGATCTGTTTTCTGTTGTATGCACTGTGGCAGTCTCAGTGCCTGGGACTGAATAAACCAGGCATAGCCTGTTTAAAGGAACAGTACGTGACGCCTCATCATTTAACCTACCCTAAAAGACCGTGTTCTAAACAGTCCCGGACAAACGACGGAGCCCCGGAGTAAGCCGTTTGTCACATATGGTGGAGAATGCGGGCAGAGCACTAGGGGGTCTGCGGGTTGAAGAACTTTGAAAAAAAAAAAAAAAGTTTTTTTTCCTCCTCTGCAAACAAGATGGAAGACGTGGTGGGTGCACTGGTACGCAATGTCGCTGCCCAGAAAGACACGAATGAAACCCAGCAACAGCTGTTAATAGCCCAGCAAGAAACTAATGCAAACCAGCAGCAGACGAATGCAGCCCAGCAACAGCTGCTAATAGCCCAGCAAGAGATTAATGCCAACCAGCAACAGGTGAATGCCAACCAGCAACAGGCGAATGCAAACCAGCAACAGACGAATGAAGCCCTGCAAAACGCGAATGCAAACCAGCAAGAGACAAACCGCTTGCTGAGAGAGGAGCAACAGCGGTTCGCTCAGGGCTTACAGCAGGAACTCGAGATCCTGAGGGGGACTATCAGTAACCTTCCACTGGCAGTGGCAGCCCCAGTTCCGAAAATGACCAGGGCAAGCCACTACCTTCAGAAGATGGGACCCTCGGATGATGTGGAAGCCTATCTTCTCACGTTTGAACGCACGGCACAGAGAGAGGGATGGCCAGAAGCTGAGTGGGCTGGTCTAATCGCACCCTTCCTAAGCGGCGAACCCCAGAAGGCTTACTTTGATCTAGAGCCAGCCGAAGCTAACGTCTATGCAAAATTGAAGTTCGAGATCCTCGCCCGCCTCGGCGTAACCACGGCTGTTCGCGCCCAAAGGTTTCACGCATGGTCCTTCACGATGGATAAAGCCACCCGAAGCCAGATGTATGACCTCATCCACCTCGCCCGGAAGTGGCTACAACCCGAGATCAACTCAGCCAGCCACATCGTGGAACGGTTGGTCATGGACCAGTTCTTGAGGAAACTTCCCTCTGCCTTACGCCGTTGGGTCAGTCGGAGTGACCCCCACAATGCGGATGAGCTTGTGGCCCTCGTAGAAAGGTACAATGCAGCAGAAGAGCACCCGCAACCCACAGTCGTGGAGCAACCCCACTACCCGAGGTTCCAGGACTCTTCCAGAGACGGTAAAAGGGTACCGGGGTTAAGGGGCACTGAAGAGCGGCGACCACCTTCACGCAGCACCAGCAACAGTGGTTCGCACACTAAGGGCAATAGCCAACATGGGGAGCCGGGAAAAGGCTCTAAGTGGGACACAGACTATGTACCTAAATGTGTAAATTGTCATGAGAGGGGCCACACAGCAAAAATCTGCCCACTAAATGATGAGCCCATGCAATGCAACAGCGTGGAACCTTATTCGCTGTTGTCCCAATGTATGGGCCCTAGCCCAGAGGACCCCTTGAATAACCATCTGTGGGCATTTGTAAAGGTTAATGGTAAGAGGGTTCGGGCACTTCTTGACTCTGGGAGCATGGTCACACTAGTGTCCGAATACCTCTTGCCCATTAAGAAGAAACAGGGAAACAGTTCACAAAGAGTGGCAATTTGTTGTATACATGGGGATAATCATGAATATTCCACTGTTGATGTTTTTTTGAAACAGAGTTTGGTTCTTTAGATTTCAAGGTGGGTATTGTACCCAAACTGGCACATGATGTGTTAATAGGGACCGACTTTCCCCATTTTCTAAAAATGTGGTCCCCCGCTCAGAATAGCGCCCAGAGTTCAATAGCGGACCATAACGAAGTATTAGAAGAAACAAATCCTTTCCCTTTTTCAGAAATGGAGGTTGACGAGGGCCCAAATAAGAAGGGGGAAAAGGAGGAGTGCTGTAAAATTCCCTTCCCCATCACTACTTTGGTAGGGAATACCCCAAATCAAGATGTTGAGCAGACACTTACCAACCCAGAACCCGATAAGACCCTCGCTGACCTAGAGGTCAGTCCTGGGAGTTTTAAGAAGGCCCAGTGGGAGGACCCCACATTAGCGGTAGCAAGGGGAAATATACGGGACCAGAATAGTACTCCTGGCCAACCAGATAGGTCACTTTCTTACCCCTACTTCGAGGTAGAGAACGACCTAGTATATCGGGTTGATAAAAGGAAATCAGTTACAACTAAACAATTGTTGGTACCACGGACATTCCGTAACGTAGTATTACACCTCGCACATAGTCATCCATTGGGGGGACACCTAGGGGTGGAAAAGACAAAAGAAAAGGTTCTCCGAAGCTTCTATTGGCCTGGGGTTCTGGCAGAAATTACGAATTATTGTTCCTCATGCCCAGAATGTCAGATCACCACCCCGTTCAAGGCGTACCGCAGCCCATTGGTACCCCTTCCCATAATAGAGGTACCATTTGACCGGATTGCTATGGATCTAGTAGGACCCCTAATAAAGTCTGCTAGGGGACATCAGCATATATTGGTAATATTAGATTATGCCACCCGATATCCGGAGGCAGTTCCCCTACGTAGCACCTCAGCTAAAAACATAGCAAAAGAGTTAGTACTTCTGTTTTCCCGGGTCGGGATTCCTAAAGAGATTCTATCTGACCAGGGAACACCATTTATGTCCCAAGTAACGAAAGAGCTATGTAAACTCCTAAAAATCAAGCATCTCAGAACCTCAGTCTATCATCCACAAACAGATGGTTTAGTGGAAAGGTTCAATAAAACCTTAAAGAGCATGTTACGGCGGGCGGTTGATAAAGATGGGAAAAACTGGGATTGTTTGTTACCGTACCTGTTATTTGCCATTAGGGAAGTTCCCCAATCATCCACAGGCTTCTCCCCGTTTGAACTATTGTATGGCCGACACCCAAGGGGCTTACTGGATATAGCCAAAGAGACTTGGGAACACGAGGTTACCCCTTACAGAAGTGTAATAGAGCATGTTGCCCAGATGCAGGACCGCATTGCTGCAGTCCTACCCATAGTGAGGGAACACATGGAGAAAGCTCAAGAAGCACAGAGGAATACATATAATAAGGGTGCTAGGGTCAGAATTTTTTCTCCAGGTGATAGGGTACTAGTTCTGGTTCCCACCGTGGAGAGTAAATTCCTTGCTAAATGGCATGGGCCATATGAGGTCTTGGAAAGAGTGGGAGAAGTAAATTATAAGGTAAGACAGCCAGGTAGGAGGAAACCTGAGCAAATTTACCATATAAACCTACTCAAGCCCTGGAAAGATAGAGAAGTCTTGTTAACCCTAGTACCCCCAGGTCCGTCAGAGAATCAAGAAACTGACCCAGAGGTTAGCATAGCTGAAACCCTGTCTGTTCATCAGAAACGAGAGGTTCAGAATTTAGTGAAAAGAAACAAAGAAATCTTCTCTATACGGCCAGGTAGAACTAGCGTAATTGAACATGACCTAGTCTCTGAACCGGGGGTCCGAGTTAACCTTAAACCGTACCGAATCCCAGAGGCCAAAAGAAAGGCTATAAGTTTAGAGGTTAAAAAAATGCTAAAACTAGGTGTAATTGAGGAATCCCAAAGTGGGTGGAACAGCCCTATAGTCTTAGTCCCAAAGCCAGATGGTACAACAAGGTTTTGTAATGACTACCGGAAACTAAACGCGGTGTCAAAATTTGATACTTATCCTATGCCCAGGGTAGATGAACTTGTAGAGAGACTGGGCAAAGCCCGATATCTCACAACCCTAGACCTAACAAAAGGGTACTGGCAGGTTCCCCTCACACAAAGGGCAAAAGAAAAGACAGCCTTCTCAACCCCAGACGGCCTCTTTCAGTATAAGGTGTTGCCTTTTGGCTTACATGGAGCTCCCGCCACATTCCAAAGAATGATGGATAAAATTTTAAAACCACATGCTCGGTATGCTGCCGCCTACCTGGATGATGTGGTAATCCATAGTGAAGATTGGCAATCCCACCTTCCAAAGGTCCAAGCTGTGCTTGACGCAGTCCGGTCTGCTGGACTAACTGCTAACCCCGCTAAATGCACTATTGGTCTGGAGGAGGCCAAGTATCTGGGATATTCTATTGGCAGAGGTTTACTCAAACCCCAAACACTCAAAGTGGAGGCGATACAAAATTGGCCAAGGCCAGTTACAAAAAAACAAGTAAGGACCTTTTTGGGGTTAATTGGGTACTATAGAAGGTTTATTCCCAATTTTGCAACTAAGGCAACCCCACTAACTGACCTCACAAAAGCAAGAGGACCGCTAATGGTAAAGTGGTCCCCCGAAACCGAACAGGCCTTTAGAAGCCTGAAAGAAGCTCTCTGTGCCCAACCAGTGTTGGTCACACCTGACTTCTCCAAAGAGTTCGTAGTCCAAACCGACGCATCTGAGGTAGGGCTGGGGGCGGTACTCTCCCAGGAGTCTCAAGGTGAGGAGCACCCCATCCTTTATTTAAGTAGGAAACTAAATCCCCAGGAGAAAAATTACTCCATAGTAGAGAAAGAGTGTCTCGCAATAAAGTGGGCTGTAGAGACGCTCAAATACTACCTGTTGGGGAGAAAATTCCGGTTGGTCACAGATCATGCACCCCTTACCTGGATGTGTCAAAACAGGGAAAAGAATGCTAGAGTGACCAGGTGGTTCCTAAGCCTACAACCCTTTAAATTTTCTGTGGAACACAGGTCAGGGCACAAACATGGCAATGCTGACGGGTTGTCAAGGATGCACTCCCTAATATCCATGGTCGCTCATCCCTCGAGGTCTGAGCTGGGGGGGAGGATATGTGACAGAAACCAGGGGATGGTAATAAATTCCGTATATAGGGCTCCCAGGATACTAGACAGTTTCTATCCTGTTTGGCCTGGGAGTGCAGCCTTATAATACATACACTCCATCCCACAGTTTGGCAAGCGCTGGAACTGAGGGATGAGAGATCCAGGCCAGAGTTTGTCTGCTGCCTGATTTCTGTCACCTGTCATGCTAATTAGGAATCAGGTATGAAAGACTGATTTCCTGTTTGCTCTGGTCTCCCCACAAGAGCCAGGAGGCTGGAAGGCTGCTGAACTACAGAGGGGAGAAGCCTCTTCCCCAAACAGGTTCAATCTTTCTGTTCATTTGTGTAAGACTGCAAAAGTACCGTGTTTTGATGTTGGAAGTGGAAAAGCCACTTCCAACCCTGAGTCAGGGATATCTAAGTTAAGTTATCGCTCAGGTGAGCAGCTTTTGTTTTGATCTGTTTTCTGTTGTATGCACTGTGGCAGTCTCAGTGCCTGGGACTGAATAAACCAGGCATAGCCTGTTTAAAGGAACAGTACGTGACGCCTCATCATTTAACCTACCCTAAAAGACCGTGTTCTAAACAGTCCCGGACAAACGACGGAGCCCCGGAGTAAGCCGTTTGTCACAACATATACATATATATATATATACACATATACATATATATATATATATATATATATATATATATATATATATATACAGTGGAAGTGCTGTGTACTGGGTGATAATCGTGAAAGACAGGGTTGCAGACCTGTCTAAGACATGCAAATGAACATACAGGAATATTTACAGTTGCTATATGCTTTACTGTGGAGGGTTTTTGTCACTTTTTTTTACCCACCATAACCTTAATAAGTGTGGTGAATACCTACTCTTAATCTCAAACCAGCAGAGCCAGGTACCAACCTCACACTGATGATACTCATCAAGGTTGAAACATGTCTGTGAGTGGGTTTACTGGCATTGCATCTTACCCCAGCCTTTGCTTAAAAGCTGTGTTTAAAGCAGCATACATTGGTTTAAGTGTTGCTCTGTAATAGGAGCTTGAGATAAAAGGTGGCACTGTTTGCTCATTTGCATGTCATTTCCCAGAATCCCTTGCTGCAGTGGAAGTGCTGTGTGCTGGGTGATAATGGTGAAAGACATGCAAATGAACATACAGGAATATTTACAGTTGCTATATATATAAAGAAAAAACAAACAATTTGGTGTAGCGCCTTGGTACACTGTACTAAATATATAGCATATAAAATTAGCTGTGTTGGACAGAATATGGCAATAAGGCTATATGACCAATAAATCCCTAAAGGCGAATATAGCAGCTATATAAAATTGTAAACTAGACATATAAGTAATACTGAAACCATATAATAAAAAGTAAAACAATTAGAAAATATATATAATAAAAAATGAAAAAAATATATGACCAGTCCACAAATTTGAGTCCACGAATGTGTAAAATCACTGGAGATTTGCAGCCCGAGTATATGGATCACCAAATCCCATAGATATCTGAAAAACAAGAAAAACAGGCGCACTCCTAGTGTATTAAAGTACAAAAAATATTTTATGGGACTATAACATATAAAAAGCGCACTCCCCTGCATGCGGCCGGTTGCCGGGGACGCGATCGGGCCGTTGCTAAGGCCGCGGTTGCGTCGTTAGGGTCCCGGCGGCTAGCGAAGCAGGGCGCCGCCATTGTCAGTGCGGTTGCGCATGCGCAGGAGCCCAATGGAGCGGGAGGCCCACAGATAGCTCGCGCATGCGCAGTGCAGGATTGCCAGCCCCCAGGGTGCATAGGGGCAGAGCCACATGACACCAGGGAGCCAATAGGGCTGGAGAATAACTTGGCAAGAGCAGAGAGATACATTTCGCGTGCTGAGGCCACGCCAGTCAGTCATACCCAGGAGCAGCCAAGGGAAGGAGGTAGGGTGCAGGAGTCAGTGACTCCCTGCACTAGGCCAGCAGCCCCCAAGGCCCAAGTTAGCTCTGAGTCGCCCAGTGGAGTGAGTGTTGCCAGGGACAGTCCTCAGGTTAGGAACCCTGTCACTTACAGCAGTTGGAGCTGGGGAGCAGAAGGGGAAGGAAGGGTGCAGGGAGCGAGTGAAGCTCCTGCACCGCGCAAGGTCCCCCACATCCCAGGTAGGCCCCAACTCACCAAGAGGCTAGTGGGGTAATTGTAAGGGACGGCCCAAGATAGGGACGCTGCCCTTTGTGTCAGTGTGCGGTCTTGTCAGAGTCACGGCTGTCAGTGCTGTGAGGCCTGACAAGCAGGCACAGTGTTGTGCAGCACGTTGGCTGCAAGCATCCAGTGGGTCACAGCTTGTTGCTGCAGGCGCTGGGATCAGTTAATTAATAGTAAGGCAGAGGGAACTCGGGTAGTACGGGAGGAGGTAGTGCGGGTGCAGGGGGTCAGGGACCCCTGCATAAGATGGCTACCCCGTAGGCCCTAGGAGTTTTCCCCAAAGCCATTACAGGTTGCTGTGCTGTAGGGACGGCCTATAGTATAGCGCGTGTCACTGTTGTTCAGAAGGAACCCCATATAGAGACACAGCGGACGCTGCGCCACCGTGCAGCGAGTGGGCGCAGTTCTTTATTGCGGCTGTTGCAGTCCTCCGGGTGGGATCGCCCTGGAGGTGGTTCGGGTGTTCTTCGGTCGCCGGATCCTTTGCGAAGCCAGTTGGAGATCCGAGCACCGGAGTGCTTGGGCAGGTACTATCAGATCCACAAGTGCACCAACGGGCCCTTAGTTTAATAGTGACTGCGCAGTCACCCATATTCTCTCTGCAAGGGTGCGGGACATTGGGTGGGGATTCCATGGACACTGGGTGGGATCACTTGGTGTTGGGGAAGCATCCTGCGCGATGCCGCAGTCAGTGTCTCCTCCCAAGAGGGACACCCGTTATTCTGTGTATGGTATTTGTGTCTTATGTTCCCAAGTAAAGGTATTGGTTATTATACAAATAGGTGTGCGAGTTATTTGTATGTGTCCTGCGAGGAACCACTCCCCCTATGGTGGGAGCCATCGCAGGTGGAGGCGCTGCACCGATTACGCGGTTACTCATAGTATCATATAATTGCCCCAGGTTCCCCGTGGCGGAAGCTCAGCCCTCCTGTGAGCCAACAGGTAAAGCACCACACACCTGGTAACACCGTATGTTCTCCGCACCCACACTGTATATGCAATTGGGTGGGGTGGAATACCAGTTACATATATATATATATATATATATATATATATATATATATATTCTTTTAGCCTCTAAAGATAGGAGGATGGGTAGGGACCATAAAAGGACCAATAATATGGAGGAACGCACTGTTTTTTCCACCAGATTCAGTGAATCCTGTTGTCTCGAAGACTATTGTTAATAAACATTGGCCTATCCCTTTGGTGGATCCTGTCCTGGCTAATAATCTGGAGACCAGGCCTACAATCATTTATAGGAAAGATACTAATATTAAGAATATACTGGCACCTACAAAAATTCGAACAGATGGCCGTGCATTTTTGAGACATCAGGTAACCATAGGTGTGGTAGGGGCAGGTGCATTACGTGCACGTTTTTGGATTGCAGAGGGGAATTTCCCTCTGCGACCCAGGATGGCTTGCCTTTTAAAGTAAAGGGTTTTATCAACTGCCTTACCATTCATGTGGTCTACCGGTTAACTTGTGGGTGTGGTCTCCATTATGTTGGTAGGACCACAAGGCCTTTGAGTACTCGCTTCTTTGAACACAGAAGGAATATTATTAATGGTGTTGAGAATCATTATATTTCTAAACATTTCCTTCTGGTTCATAATAAGTCACCAGCTAGCTTGTGTATTATGGGTCTTGAGGTCATTCCTTCCTCTATTTTGGCAGGGAAACGGTTCAAAGTACTCTCCAGGGGGTTTAAATGAAAACCTCGACATTAGTACAATCGTATAGATGCAGGGCTCTTTCTTTATTCATTTGGCCATCATCCTTTTTGTATCATTCATACAATCATTTTATACATTGATAAATGAGTTGGTATATTATAGTGATACATTTATCTCTACCTCTATTTGTAGCAGGTCTACATATATTGTAGTTTTATTTAGTGTGTTTCTGCTCTCTATATTGAACCCAGGTTTCAATCTCTGTCCTTTCCCTTGGGGTTTCTTCTTTTTTGAGTGTTTTTAGTATTTAAATTTAAGTTTATTATTATTATATATTATAATTTTATATATTTTATTAATATCGTTTTTATATTCATTACCCATATTAGTATTGTGTTTTTATATTGTTGTTTTTTACTGTTTGTTGTCATCTTCTCTGTTACTAATTATGTCAACAGTATATTTACCATTTGTGTGTTCATTAGTCATGCTTTTATTATGCTGATGATGTTCTTGTTTGTGATTGGTCACTTTTTGATTGAATTCTAGCATTTGAGTGTATATATATTTTGCTTTTCTGGCACGTCATTAACCCCTGAAGAAGTCCGCCTTAATTACCATTAAAAGTTAACGTAATACTTGCTGAGTCCGGGGTGCCAGAGGTCGGAAGGTAATGTCCAAGTGCCAGAGTTCAGGGATTGGAGAGAGCAGCGTAGTGATGTCCGAAAGCCTGGGTTCAAGAGCAGGAGAAGGCAGCTTAGTCAAGTTCAAAGCAGAGTTCAAGTTCAAGCCAAAGGAATCCAAACAGGGGCAGGGACAGAAACCAGGGCTGAAACAGACAAGGGAGCTGGGCATAGACACTGCACACACAGGAGCTACAGGAAAGCTATGCAGAGCAAGGATTGAGAGGACATAGTGTGGTTATATGGCAAGGAGGGCCAATAGGGATGAAGGGAGGAGCATAGGTTTGAGTGGGTACTTGCAGGGAAAGGTCAGTGAGAGCATGGGAGGAAACAGGGAGGTAATCAAGAGTTATAGCCTGCAACCGATGGGGGGCGGAGCCAGAGCATGGGGGCGGCAAGTAAGTAGAGCGGGTGAGCGCGCCTTCCGTAACCCTGTTATGCGCGCACCGCGCGTGCACCAGAGCCTGGGGGAAGACCAGCGGAGGAGGCGTACGGGACAGGAGACAGAAAGGAAGGAGGAACGGAGGAATCAGGTAGGGAACGAACAGGGATGACAGAGGCATGCCGAGGAGCGTGTGACCCACGATAGGGAACCCGCGATCGTGAACGTGCACGCTTGGTGAGGGGACCGCGTGCGTGCGCAGAGTGTGAGCCAGGGCATGCAGACCGTGCTGTGGAGGAACTGCTCAGAGGGGGAGGCAGAGATTGGGGACGTAGGGGAGCTGAGGAACTAAGCATTGTGGAACCGGGGGTGACGGGGACACGCTGGGAATCGCGAGTCCCCCGATCCATAACATGAAGAATACAGCCTTGCCCTACATTAACACCTTGTACTGTAAGTATGAATGTTGCCCCAGCCAATGAGAAGTGACTGACTTTTGACACTTTATTACAATAGACGTCCAAATCAGTAGCACTGGCATATCTACATCAGCTGAATATAAAGGCATGCATATATTGGAGTTTCATAGAAACAGATATACAAGGCTAATATAGTTCAGTACTCTATTGCTTCATCACTCTTCTTCATATTTTGCTTCAACAATGGATTAATCTAGCTTCTGCGCAAGAACTGTATAAAGGCTGTACCAGGTACAGCATTAAGGACCCTAAGAAGGCATAGGCTACTTTCCGACAATACCAGATGACTTGTAATACCTAAAAACACTGGTGCAAAGAATAAAGAAAGAAAAGAATACTCAGTGCAAGTATCCAAAACTCCAAAGGGCAAGACTCTCAGATCAATCTGGAAGAACAAGAAGCAATTGAGAACCAAATAAGAGCACACAGAAGAGCATAAGAAATGGGCCTCTGTAAATCTTAGTGTAGCCCTGGTAAGATTTTGGGCTATATATCTTTTTCCTACTGGTGTAAGTCCTGCTAAGGGCAGGCCGCCAGAAGTTAACATGGGTTTTCCCTGCTTCAAGCCCTGCCCTGATTGGTGGAGGTAGGCCCCCTGACTCTGTGTGGAAAGGCAGAGACACAGGGGAGGGGCCTGCTGACATCATGATGGGCAGGGCTGTCTCAATTTAGTTCCAGTTCCTGTGTGCTCTGTGTCAGTTTAGTGTTGGAGTGTCTGACTGGACAGTCAGACTGTGTGAGCTAGCTAGGTTCCAGAGGAGCAGGGCCTAGTTAGCTGGAGGTGGACCAATTCCCCTCACCCTGCCTAGGGGGTGAGGGAAGAGCTAGCCCCACCCTGAGTGCCCTAGGTTTGGGGTGGAGGCAGGGAGCAAAGACCCCACAGACCATCCTGAGGGTGCACTTCTGGAGGAAGAGGAGAAGGAGGAACAGACCTTGTACATGCTGCTGTGTGCTGCTGCTGTGTGCTGCTACTGATCTGCTGTGTGAGAATAAAAACATTGCTGCTTTTATACAAAAGACCGTGTGAGACTGAAATCTCTCGCCCTGAGACCAGGGTTTCTCTGGGAGGATTTCACCTTATCCCTTAAGGCTCGCCAGAGATGGAGGCGTTGCACCACCGTTGCTAGAGAAGATGGAGGCATATACCCCAGAAGCCTGTCCCTGTTATCCCCTATACCACCGCGGGAGACTCAGGCCCTCCTGTTCCTCACAGGTACGCACCACCCACATACATGTAACCAGCCCTCACTACACCCTAGGGGTCCAGTCTGCGACCGGGGGGGGGGGGAACATGGGTTACATTAGCAAAACCAAAGTGATGTTCAACAAATATGTAAACTCTAAAGATTTAAAAATAAATGGAATAAAACTAGAAGAAGTAGAAGACTATGGGCCTATTCTAGTAGCTCAGAATTGTGACATGCTTTGTTATTCTGTAAGCCCTCCTCGCATGTCTAATCCATGCGGAATGACCAAACTAGCATTTTTTGCAAACTGGTTGTATTCTAGTGGCTCTGAAAAGTGCAGGCTGCGGTGGTGGTAGCCTCCTCCTCCTCTACCACCACCACCGAAAAGCCCTATTTCAGGCTCTGGAGAGAGCTATCACCACCTTCATGTCATTCCGCTTCTAAAGCAAGTACAATCTGAGCAATTTGTGACTTTTTATAGAAGTGGTTTAGAAGATGCGATTTGCAATAGAGAATAGGGTTTTTTCTCAAATTTCATTCCACGACTTCTGAATGGTGTGGTTTGTCAATAACAACTTCGGAACTCCTAGAATAGGCCCATATGTCTACCTTGATCAGCAAGAACCAGATGGGAACCTTTCAAATAAAATTAATAGGAGAATGAAGATGGGATGGAGTACATTTGTAAGAAACAAGACAATGTTATGAGGGACCAGGATGATACACAGCTCCAGCGCTAGGCCCCACAACAGTGAAATAATTATTATTAATTAGATAGAGTAAATCCCTTTAAAATTACACACAATGTGATATTCAATCAAAATAGTGACAATTAAGGTGTATAAAACCACCTCAATATAGAAGTCATGCAGCCTGGAAGACTCACAGATTGTCAAAATCCTTTCTAACAGTGTTGCAAGCAATAATCCTCAATGGCGCTGGTCCTCAATTTTAAGTGTACAATGCAATATGTGAAAAAAAGATGATAAAAAACAGTGTGTAGAATCAAACAGTGATGATGTGTCAAATAAACATCTATATTCATTCATTGCAAAGCAGTGCTTATATCTACAGGTGTTGACCTTAGCTAAACCACTGTGTATAAAGACGATGTGAAATAACAAACAGTGGTCACTCACACATAACTGAAGTGCCTCCAATTAGTTAGACACAGGGGTGTAGATTCATACGTCTCCCCCTAAGATTGTGCAGTGAGAAGAAAATAGATGAGACACCCAAGCACTCACATGCATGCTTAGATGTTGTCACATATGGTATCACTTCTTAAACTGATTCCATATGACAGAGGTAGATAACCTAATAAATAAGAGCTGTGGATCTGAAGATTATGGCCCATATTTATTAAGTAAGCACTGCAATACCATGCGACACATTTCTGCCACGTGTGACACCTGGGCTGTTAAGGGTCTCCACTCTGGTACTGAAAAGTGTCTTATGGCATAGCACCGTTTAGTAATTATGGGTCTAAATACTTTAGACCTATAGGTATAAATTATTAATTATTGTTAAAACATCATTTTTTTTTACAAGACACTATTAATGTGAATTTATGAAATGTCTGCTAAATGTATAGGTATGTGCAGTTTGTTTATTACTTTCTGAATATAGGGTGGGGGGGGGGTTAGGTTTGAATGAGTTCTTTGAAAATTATAATTGAACTCCCTTTGAATTATTGATTGAATTGAATTTATGTTTCTTTCCTTTTGTGGAGAATAGATGTTATATATTATTGATTTCACTTTTTAAAGAAATATTTATGCAGTGTTACCTCTACAACAACAACCTGACATGACATTTACGCATGCCATTGTCTTGTGGGATCATGACTTTGCCACTTTTGCACACTATGCTGCACATTGCATCACATCATTGTGACACTTAGACATTACAATACTATGTTACTACATGATACTTTTTGGAGATGCCTATTGTATCTTTGTAAAAGGCCCAATGCTTTCATACTGCTCAGCAAGAAAAAAGAGTGTGAAAGACGCTCCTATGCAGTATGTGGAGTTTATAATTAATGTGAAGAAATTCAAATAATGAAGGTGCTATCAACAAGTGCTAAGGTGATATAAATCTAACAACAATCAGTGAACAATTAAAATGCAATGTGAAGGAAAAACAAATAAATTATGTACTCGGTGATATTGGTGAAATACAAATGCAACTCAAAAACCCTCTGAAGGATGGTCCAGGATTCTCCTCAGTGGAATGGTATAGCGAAAATGTTGGGGAGCGCAGTTGTCACCATGTATAAAAAAATAAATAAAAGTAGAACATAGTGCAATACATTTTCAGCTGGAAATAATTAGCTGTAGATGTTCTATGAAATAGGGACTCACATTTTCTTAGATAAAAATCAACATTTCTCAAATCTTTGTTTGGTAGAAGTTAGCTGGTTCAGGATAGATGCGTATTAGCCTGGAATCTCTTGTATTGATAAAGTCTGATGGTAGGTTCGTCAGTAGTATGGTGCTCTCAATAGAAACATAGTTGTTGGGACCCATAGTTCCCAACTCCATTCGGGATCCGGCGTCTCACCGCCTGCGACACTTCCAGTGTCGTCATTTCCGGTTGATCAGTTGACAGAGCGGAGACGGGATGTGATACGGATCATTTTGTGTGATAGTGAAAGAGAGGCGCTAACACTAATAGTGATCACTAAAAATATACAGTGAATAAGCTTAATAATCCATTGATTCAAAATATTAATTCATACAAAACGTGACAATAACGTGACAAAGATAAATTGAATTAAAACCCCCCCGCTCAAACCCAGCTGGCAGGGACTGGTTTCTCTGGTCCCCAAATTGTAGAATTCCGTTCGCAATCCAGGGGGAGCATAAAAGGGAAATAAAACAAAAGAACAATCTAAGTGTAGACAATAAAACAAATGTGAATTCGCTATGTGGTGTGTCTTGGCTCATATGTACAGCCTACTCACAAGATGTAGATAAAAAACGGGCAATTGGGAACAATTTCTGGACGAGAAGAAGAACTCCTATTTCGGATGGGGTGAAGACCTCCAATCTAAGCAGAACAGTGGTATATGTAAAGAAGGAAAAGTATCCATAGTGCAGACCAATCTTAAAAAACGTAACTTTTATAGGGCTTAAAAATGCACACTTACAATAAAAACATTCAAATAATGCATGTATCACAACACTGTGACGGAAGAGAGTATGCTGTGGACATCTGGCTCACCCCCACCTCCGGTCTGCAATCGATTCGTGAGACGCCTCAGTGGTCAGCTCTCTGCTTCCTGAGCTCTCTCCGAGGTGTGCCGACACGTCACATCCGGTTAGTTGCGACACATCACTTCCGGTTTTGGATTCTGGGTCTGCAATCTCTGTCACTGCTTCTCTCCTCCTATGGGCGGCTACCACTCTACGCGTTTCACCAATCCAATACGTGGCTTCGTCAGGAGTGTACCACCCCCTCCCACCTAACATCTTAATATACCCTACGCAATTAACATTAATAAAAAGCATCTGCTTCAATATGTCTGCACTTGTTGATATATCAAATAATCAATTAGCATTTCTATCTTTGTATAAAAAAAACTGGGACTTAAAAGGAAGCATACACATGATAACTTAATCACAAAAAGGGATACTATGTATACAATTAATTCAAAAAGGGGAATGATCAATAAAGAAGTGAAATGATCGGTGAAAAAGGGGGAATGGTCAATGTATAAGGGGAACAATATACAAAGCGATTAATAAGGATTCACCAAATACTAAATAAAAATCATAAATTAGGATCTCTAATAATGCATATATAAATTGTATTCGTTTGAGAATAAAAGGGGGAATTAAAGGGACAGGCCAGTGAAAAAATATCTTTAAAAAAGGAAGGACAGACCAGTACATCAAAAGTGCCAAAAAAAGTACCAAAAAGGGGGAAGAGTTAATACTGCATTGGTAGTCTCAAAAGAGTACAAAGATAAAAAATTTCATTTTGAATTAATTGTATACATAGTATCCCTTTTTGTGATTAAGTTATCACGTGTATGCTTCCTTTTAAGTCCCAGTTTAAGTCCCAGTTTTTTTTATACAAAGATAGAAATGCAAATTGATTATTTGATATATCAACAAGTGCAGACATATTGAAGCAGATGCTTTTTATTAATGTTAATTGCGTAGGGTATATTAAGATGTTAGGTGGGAGGGGGCGGTACACTCCTGACGAAGCCACGTATTGGATTGGCGAAACACGTAGAGTGGTAGCCGCCCATAGGAGGAGAGAAGCAGTGACAGAGATTGCAGACCCAAAATCCAAAACCGGAAGTGATGTGTCGCAACTAACCGGATGTGACGTGTCGGCACACCTCGGAGAGAGCTCAGGAAGCAGAGAGCTGACCACTGAGGCGTCTCACGAATCGATTGCAGACCGGAGGTGGGGGTGAGCCAGATGTCCACAGCATACTCTCTTCCGTCACAGTGTTGTGATACATGCATTATTTGAATGTTTTTATTGTAAGTGTGCATTTTTAAGCCCTATAAAAGTTACGTTTTTTAAGATTGGTCTGCACTATGGATACTTTTCCTTCTTTACATATACCACTGTTCTGCTGAGATTGGAGGTCTTCACCCCATCCGAAATAGGAGTTCTTCTTCTCATCCAGAAATTGTTCCCAATTGCCCGTTTTTTATCTACATCTTGTTAGTAGGCTGTACATATGAGCCAAGACACACCACATAGCGAATTCACATTTGTTTTATTGTCTACACTTAGATTGTTCTTTTGTTTTATTTCCCTTTCATACGGATCATTTTGGCAGACAGTGGCTGATCTCTGGCAGGCACTGAAGTCGACTCAACGCGTTTCGCTCGGGTTTGGCTTCGTCAGTAGTGATCATGACCAACCGGAAGTGACGACAATGGAAGTGTCGCAGGCGGTGAGACGCCGGATCCCGGATGGCGGTGGGAACACTGGGTCCCAACAATTATAGTTCTACATGCCAATTCTTCACTGACATTATGTAAGTGTACATTTTAAATCATTTCATATATAAATAACACTGATATAGTTCGCACTCTGATTTGCATCTGTTTCCATTGAGAGCACCATACTACTGATGAACCTACCATCAGACCTTCACAATACAAGAGATTCCAGGCTAATTCACACCTACTGTATCCTGAAAAAAATAAAATTTTGGGAAATGCTGACTTTTATCTAAGAAAATGTGAGTCCCCATTTCATAGAACATCTACAGATAATTATTTCCAGTAGAGTACACTGTATGTTCTACTTTTATGTTTTTTATACATGGTGACAACTTCGCTCCCCTACATACTGTTCAGCAGCCTCAATAAAGATCCCCTTTCAAATGAAAATGTGTCCATATTTGCATATCATATAAAGAATTATGCTCTTTTCTCATTTGGAACACATGATACGCATAGAGAAAAAGAGCAGAGGTTAAGAAATTAAAAGTAAAATGTTGGGATTAATTTTTCCAAGACTATAAAAGCTCCTCTCCATAGTGCAAAATATGCATGGTGGGGTTGTATTTAATATAGATTGAAATACAATTCTGCCTAATCTTTCAGCAAATACAGTATATAGAATCGATACAATATTATAAACAATATCTTCTTCTATTCTCTTTATACTTTTCATATACAGGTACAGTAAATATAACAACTGTACCAGATGGGACATTTTCTACAGTAAAGATACTTGAACTGTTTCCAAAGATACATATGGACATGCCATTTTTGGAAATTATTTCATTATGTTCATTATGCCAGCATCTGCCCATGTATTATGTTTAACTGAGTAATTTTATAGCAGGGAAAAATTATTTACTACTAAAATAGTGTACTCAGTAAAATGAAGTATAATGTTTAAGTGATAATATCCATTGATACATACTGTACCTATATATAACTAGAATACATTATCTCATGGCTTTGGTGGCAAGCAGTTATGACGGTGGGGAGACGGCCATGGGCATATGCCTTTTGACTCATGCAGACTGAGGAGGAAGAGATGCAATGCTTCGGGTTCTCCAGTGCCTAATGTTTGGCAGATTGGCACAGCGGTGACGATGCCTCAGATGCAGCCCGCACTTCTGGTGGAGCATCTGAAGAGACCCAAGGAGGCAAAACCAAAGGAGGCCCAGACTGCCAGAGCATCTAAGTCCTGACATGCTGTCTGGATGAGAACCTGCAACAGAGGAGACAGCAATGTGATGGCTTGGAGAGCAGTGCACAGTATGTGGAGTGAACCAGTATGTCTGAAGGACTCCACGTGGTCCCACTCCCCTGCATATTGCAGGTTATTGCAGGTTATTGCAGGGGTGACATGGGGGGAGGCTCACTAGTTTGGAGAGTGGGGCCACCAGTTCACCATGGGACACTATCTGAGATCCTCAGTCCTACTATGCCTGGTACCTCCTCTCCCTATTAAAATCGTCCTGCTTCATTTATATTCTCCCCTCCCCCTGGGCCATCTAGAATCCCCCTTTATTGCCATATTGCCATTGTACATATTGCCATCGTACATAGGGTTTCTGTGTCTCACCTTGTTAGCAGGAGCTGCAGCGCTGATGGAGCTTCAATGTCTGGGGAGAGGTACACATCAGGAGCAGTGGTTCAGCAGTCCGAAACTACTGGGGATCCTCTTTGCGATGCTTGAAACACTAATAGCCCATGCAATTAAATATACTAGGTATGTGTGAGATTGCAGGTAACATAAATGCTGTTGTGATAATTGCATTGCACAGCTTTATAGAAAGTTTATAGAGTAAGAAAGTACCTAGGGTGATGCAGGTGGAGTGTCAGTTGAAGGGTAATGGTGTGTCTCTTGGTAAATTAAGTGAAGGAATAGCACGTGAATGGTCAACAGAGTTTGAGCTTCTCAAACCGGCACAGGTCGCCACTTCTGTAATAACTCTGCACTCAAGGGTGTGGGTCGACACACCTCCCCAGTGGTGGGTGCAGGACAGGATCCTTATATGTTTAAAGAAGCATATACAGTATGTGTCTTCCACGTTCATTGGGCATGCATCTCCAGGTTTCAGTAAAAGAGAAAATATGGTGAGGGGAGTTTGTAGATATTTTATCACTGCTTCCTGGATTCAGGAGGGAAGATTTAGAGGTATTAGGAAAGGGCACAGGAGGTCAGATTAAGAAGCTAAGGAGCTGACGAAAACATTCAGTAACTGGCTTCAGGGCTGCGTAATTTTGCTAGTGGGATTGGTGTAAAAGTACCTCACAAATGTTCATCCTTTTAAAATATTTTCACACTATGTGGGAGGCTTACAAGGTTTTCAGTAGATTGGCATGGCGGTCTTATGACAGAGTTTTGTCATAAGATGGTGTGCACAAGCAAGCATGATGGGATCGCAAAGGATATAGATTCATGGTTATCATGAATGACACCTCAGTGCCCATCTATCTGCCTTTCATATAAGACCAGCAGTCAATCATGCACCCGACTGTGGTTATGAAAAGTGTCTGCTTGGTGTACAATTAAAGCCAAGTGGGGTCTGCCATTTAAATTCAGGTATGAGTGCTCCATCTGCAAGGGGCAAAGGTGCACTTTGGGTTTAGAGGTTTCCTTGTATCGCATGGCCCAGGCAGTGAGACTGCTGTGAAGAGCAGCAACGCCAGTGAATGTAGAGGCAATGCTGCCATGGCTAAGGCAACCTCAATAAGGTAGAGGCAGTGTGGCTGTTTTTCAGGTTGTTATGGATTCCTTTAATAGGGGAAAGACTGCAGAGGGAATTTTAGGTCAGCTTTGGGCATGGTGACGTACTTAGGTGCAAAATTGAAAAAGAGGTGTCAATTGGTCGCATGGCGGTTCTGTTGGTTGGTTTGTGGGTTTCCGCATTGGGTGTCATCCTTTTACTTGATAAAGGACCTGCCTTTTCCAGATGGTGAGTCGGTTAATGACAGGATAGGTCAAGAACTGTGTTCAGCGAATTATGCATCATCTAAAGATGACACAGTGCTAGTAAGGAGGTGCATGAGAGGATGTTTCTTAATCAAAGTCATCATATTTTGGAGAAAGAAATCAATATATTGCGAAAGATTTGAGGTGAGGGAATGTATCCCCAAAATAATTGGTCTACACGGAATATTTTCCAAACATTTGGGAATTTTTAGAATAAAGTAAAAGACCGGGAATCCTGGGCTCCTTTACAGTATATCCAGAAATGCCAACTCTTTATTGGCAAGGATTTTATCCTCTAGACCTCTTTTGAAAAGATTTTGGAGATTTAGTATCTATTCATATGTTGGGTTGGAAACAAATCTTTGATATGTATTGCCATCGTGGAGGAGTCTCTCTACCTCTAGAATGTAATAGGAGTGATCCATTATGACAATGCTTCCTCCCTTATCCGCCACCTTTATTCAAATCTGTGCATTCCCTTCTAGTTTTTTAGACATTCTCTGTCTTCTTTATTGAGATTATTGGCACTTGGTTTGAAATTTGATGTTGTTTTTTCAAGGTCTTCTATGACCATTTTAGTGAACGTGTTGATAAACTTACCTATACAAAAACTTGGATAAATGTAGAGGGACCCTTAAAAAGTGTACAGTATGTGCAACTTATTCGGTAGTTTTAATATGATGAGATTTTGTATCAAATCCGTGAGTTTGATAGGCATCAGAAACCCTTACCAATTTTGATCTGACATCCATTTGGAAAAACTTTATTTAGAGACACTTTATGCACTGATTTTTTTTTTTCATTTTAGGTTGCTTAATATTACTCAGTATCTGATTTATTTTGTAATCAATTTGTATCACTTTCACAGGGTTTATAATTTATAGTCACATTCACCAAGTTAGTAAGCGCTGTATTTGTGGGGTTTATCTTGTTAGATCTGTGCCTGATTGCTCGGCCACCAATCATAATGACTTTACATGGTCACTTTGTTTTAGAAACAATCATTGATGTTGAATTATACTTATTGTATAAAACAAATTCAGATGAGAAAAATGCATCTTTCATCATGCAAGATTAATAGAATATATATTCCAACAATATATCATTTTGTCAGTGTTTCTACAGCTTTCCTATGGAACAAAATGACATTGTTTGCAAATAGATCTCTATATTATAGATCTCTGAATATTGTTAATTTCAAGAACCTTTAAATGAGCTAATACTTTTTACTATAATATTTCACTGCATAAGAAAGGACTGTGAAATTAATCACAGAAAAAAATCCCATTATTTCAGGTTGGAAGACTGCTGCAGCAAAGCTTGAGTAATATTTGTACTTGCAAAAAATAATACGAGGCAACATTTGATAAATCACTTATCAGATTTTTTTTTCACTGTACCTTAAAGCAGAACTTCATGTTTAGTGTAGGGTGTGACATGTTACCTAGCTGTGAAAATGATCATATACTGTAGCACTGTGGAATTATATTGAGTCTCTATAGCCTACATGAGAGAAAACATAGTTGTGTGCAGTCCCGCTCATATACTGCAACTTATGTCGATATTTATTTTGTCATGATAGACCCCTTATACTGTAGCTGCAGTCGCTAATATTGAAAAAATAAATTGTTTTGTTATCTCCTTTTGTTAAAACTGAGTTTCATTTTTTTCCCTATGATGTAGCACTTCAAATGGAATGTGTTGACATTTTTAGGTTTTCAGTGACTAAAAAAAGTGGTTTGCAATTTGTCTTGTAAGATACTATGGTGCCTAATGATTCAATGCTTAAAACTGAAGTTACTGTATAAAGAAAAACAAGAACAAAACGTGAATAGTGAATCTTTTAAAGTGCACTGTCCTTACCTTTTTTGGCCTGAAAAAAATATTTTTGGGAAGGATTAGACTGAACAGCATGGAAACATAGATCATCATGAAATATACTTTCTTCTTTTTTGGGGTCTAGTTTATACAGTGGTCTGGGAAAATAATGCGGCAGGGATCCAAAGATTGCAATAATAAGATGCGGGTGCTCAGTTAAATAGAAGATATTAACAATCATTGAAAACACTGTTTTTTAAAAATATAAATTGTGTAGAATTTCAAAATGAATTGTGTGATATGGGCAAAAGGGAGAAAGTGAAGGAGATCTGTATAGAAAATATTTTTGGATTAAACTGGATGTATCTTTATGGTATGTACAGATGTAGCATCATTTAGTTTCACCGGGGGAACCAAGGGGCAACATGAGCACTTTGTTGTCCGCACCTCGTCCATGGTCCAGCTGTGCTGAGTCACACATACCACATTCGCAGTCAACCGGAATAATTATTTGTGCCATTATTTATGTTGTTGCAGTTCAGTGGACGGCCAGCAGATGGTGCACTAAATGTCTTCACCTATGATACTCTGAATGCTACAGTTAAGTTCAGTAGTAACCTCGCAGGTGTCTGAATACACATCTCTTTGTCTAATGACCTTGTACATCTCTACTGTTGCAGTTTCACACTTTATTAAAAACCACTATGCTTTATCCAAATCTGTGTCATAACGTTTGTACTGTACCTGCCATGAGGCATGGCACTATCTCCATGCCACACAAGACCGGCTTTCAGTTAAAGTATGTCTATAAGATATATTGCACTATATAAAGCTGAAACTGATAGGGTGCTACCCAAGGATTTGGATTCCGATGAAGCTGCGCAAAAAAACAATAAGGAATAGAGGGGGAAAGAAAATTCCTTTTCTATGGGTGCACTCCTACTGGATCTGCTACTAGGTAAATGATGAAATAATGGGGAATGGGAGAGAGGGGATGAGCTCTAGCTACTGTCTGTGAAATGGTGCCAGGGGTAGAGGGGTCATGGAACGAACTACTACACTTGCCTAGACAAGTAAAAGAACCCCTATAAACAAGCACTCATATAGTGGTAGATACAAGTAGTTAAAAGTGACCTTTATTAGTGTATATGGGTGTAACAAGTGAAGAACTAAACACACAACACAATTAAAAAGGTATTAAATCAAATACCTCCCAGTCATAATAGTGAACTGGTAAAGGTAGTAAATGAAGGAACTTTAAGTTACTGGCACCTAAAAGGATATAGTCAGATGAAAACGTAACTGGTGCCTCAGTGTGGTATATATATTTGGAAAAGTCTAGTGTCTGTCAATGATATATCAGACAGTCACACAACTTTCAAACCACGCCTGTAGAATTGTCACTCATTGAGAGTACATAGTGTGGCTGCGAATAATTAGCTGGTAAGTTGTACACCAAGCCAACGTACTAAATGCAGCCTAATGTGGTAGATATTGAAAGTAAATAGTACTCATATATCTAGAGTAGACAACTATTTAAAATGGTCCTTCAAGGCAACGCAAAATAAAAGATACAATTACTAGAAATAAGGCTACTGTGTAGCTGGGGGAATGAGGCTGTTAAGTGGGAGCCTTGGACACATTGTTTCACTGCTTACACACAAGGTCTCCCTCTAGGCAGACTGACAGTGCTTGATGAACACTTCAGAGTGCCTGAGCCTGATGTGAGCAGGAGAAGGAAATATAAATAAACAGTAGACTGCTACTCAGGTCCTCTATGAGGACAGCATTTGTGATTTAACGAGGCTATCTGGTCCATAAATACATACTTATATAACAGGAAAAAATTAAAATATTGTAGATGGTATACAGATGCCTAAAACGGGTCGCTTAGTGTCTGCGACTTGTGTGTAAGGTGTGGATGTAGTGGTAATAACATACAGCTGCTCAGTAGTGTAACCAGTTTGAAATGATACTTCTTTAGCTGCCCTGTATATAATAATTCATTCACGGCTCCACACCTAATACACAACTGCTAGATACAGGTCACTAGATATATGCGATCTGTGTGTGCGCTATGGGTGTAGTGATTTTAAGCCCAGCAGCCACTCGGTAGTGTAACAGTAGAAGGTAAAATAATACCTGAGTGGCTGTTATCTAGGGACACTCAATCACTACTCCGATAGAATGGCGCCTGCAGAGCTCCACCCGGCGTGGTGTATTCATGAACACCACAGAACATTAAATTGCCGGGTGGGGTAAGGCTCTAACTAATACAGCAGCAGACCTCCGTACTGCTTAGCCCATTGAAGGCTGCTTTAGAGTTACGCTAGATGCCGCCGCACCAACACGTGTGCTGACGTCACAGAGGAGCGCCCACCACCTAGGTACCTAGGTAAATGATACCAGATACCAGATACCAGACAGAGGTTAAATAGGACCTCTGAATAGCCAAATAAAAATTCTGGATGTGGCAGATTACACTCCAAATATGAAAGTGTGAAATCGCTGAACCTAGATAGAATATACAGTGGAGTCCTAGGTCAGGTAAAAGGTAGATACATATTATATGTTACATCTCTCCCCCCCCCCCCCCACGCAACCTAAGGGAGATCTGGCTGTTACGGGTTTACCTTGGTGCTGTATGGGCTCACCTGCTGTCTGCCAGGAAGCCTGAGTTTCCACATTTGTATGCGGAAAGGCAAGGGAATGTCGGCTGGTGCAGCGCCTCCATCCTGTAACGATCTGCCAGGGGCAGAGAGTGACCACACAGGAACCCCTTTCCAGTAAGTTAGACAGGAGACATGGAACGTTGTACCATTTATTGGCAGGCCAGCAGATTCCATCTCCCACGCAGAGAGGTACTTCATAACACCCTACTGATAAACACCTTCCACTGCATCTTGCAGTCACTTTGTCCCTGACTATGCCCCCAAAGACTTAAGGCCCTTGGGGCTAGTTGTCACACCTCACCCCGATGGGGTGAGGTAGAACCACCTCGCTCACTACGGAGCAGGCTACATCCTGGAATCTTACTATAATTTGGAAAGGAAGCATCTTATATAGCTGGGGTGAGGGGTTATTGACACTGCCCCAAAACTGGGCAGGTTTGAGGGCGGAACAGGGATCACCCTATGGTGCTGGCACCTATAAACACCCCCCAAGGCATAATGCTTCCAACTGCCACTAGCCTGCACCTGGCTGTGGCTATATTTAAATACAATTAGTAGTGTGCTGTCAGACTCTCATGCTGGCTCACGTGGAAGGATTTAACCCTAACGCTGCCTGCACCTATCAGGACGTATGTGCCAGGCCTGGAAACACACTAGGCTACATATATTTATATTATATATATAAAGTATCAATGTAGATTTAGATTAAAAAGGAGGATTGTTTAATAAATCAATATAACACTTAAAATTATAAAATGAGGGTCAAGCTACGGCATGATGCTACAGTGAGAAATTATTTACCTGGGCTGATCCCTGTTGTAATCCACAAAATAAGGGTGTGACTGATTACTGATAGAAGACATATGTGCAATATATTTGCCACTTTACTAAACACAGTAGATTATTTAGACTGTGGATCTCCTCGCCAATATATTTATGCAAGAAATTGCTGTTATCAACTATACTTTATTTGCCTTAGGTAGCCAACATTGACCACATTTCCCTATATCTTAAGCCACATACAGTATGTCTGCTATCACTAATCTATTAAACCTTTTAAGGGTCACACCCTTATTTTGTGGATTCCTACAGGGAAATAATTTCTCACTGGTAGCCCCATGCCATAGTTTGACCCTTATTTTATCATTTTAAGTTTTATATTAATTTATTAAACAACCTCCCTTTTTAATCTGTATCCACATTGATACTTGATATATAATATGTATCTACCTCCTACCTGATAGATCTAGTGCTCCACACTGTATATTACAGTATATCTACCGTAGCTACAGCAATTTCACACTTTCACTTTTGGAGTGTACTCTGCCACATCCAGATTTTTTTATTTGGATAATCAGCGGTCCTATTTAACCTCTGTCTGGTATAATTTACGTACCAGCGGATCAAGTACTGTAGGAGAGCACCCAGAGAAAAGGATTTTTCCTTATCTCCCTATTCCTTGTTGATATAAGATATATTGTGCAATTCAAGACTGGATAGATGAGTGCGTCTCTATCTGGGATATATCAGTATATCATTGAGAAGTATGAATTCTACAAAGAAATACCAAACCAAGAAGGATGGAGAAATTCCATTAGGCACAACTTAAGTGAAAAACAAAAGAGCGCATATCCATATACCAATCATACAGTTAAGCATAACTGAAAATAGTGAGTCTAACCTCAATCATTGAAAAAAATGCATGTGATCCAGATGATGGCTTATGTAACTGCACACATCTCCTACAGAGGTGAAATTCATTCAATACAGGATACATACTTACACAGAGCAGGATCTAAAATAAACACTACAAGCAACTTACAAACTAAAAACATGCAACTATTCAGAGAAACCTTGAGGGTAATAGATAGCTGGAGAAACCTAAACCTAACCGAAAGAGAATATACCTTTTACTCAAATGTACACAATATTTTTTCAAGAATAGATTATATATTAATTAGCCCACACCTCACAGAGAAAATAGCTGAAACAGTACACACATACTGTAGGAGAGATAGTAATATCAGACCACGCAGTGGTAAAGCTAGATATAAGAGTGGGAATAGAGAATAATGGTCTCAATGCATGAAGATCACCTAATTATTTAGCAAATAATGATAGCTTCGCAAAGTATTTGATAAATAAAAGGGAAGAATATGGAGCATACAGAAGATCCACTGCTATATTGGGAAACATCAAAGCCATGAGGGGACATATTATTTCCTATGTTACCAGATTTTTTTTTTAAAAGAGCCAAGTAGAATTTTCTACAAGTAAGGAACTCACTAAACCAGGAGAACTCAACTCCTGTCCTCAAGCTCCCCCAACAGTTCAGGTCTTAAGGATATCCCACCTTTAGCACAGGTTGCTCAATCAGTCCATGCTTCACTCCTATGCTTCAGTCCCTGCTTCAGCACTAGTGGCCACCTGTGCTGAAGCTGGGATATTCTTAAAAGTGACCTGTTGGGGGGAGGGGGAGCTTGAGGACTGGAGTTGAGCACCCCTTCATCAAAGCATATAGGCAATTTATTTATTTTTCTAAGCAAATGAATAAAGAAGTCTAGCTACAAAAAAAGGAGCCTGCAAAATAAATTAAACGTAAAAACTTTTATGCTCAACTTTACAGAATAAAAAAATGTACGATAAAATAAAACGGAGAAAACGACTTATTTAAACAGATAAAGCTACTAAAAATCACAACAAAATAGATATGAAACTATTCTGCTCCCAATCACAGCAAAAGAAATAACAGAGACAATAAAAAAAATCTAAAAAACTACAAGGCACCGGGACTAGACAGTCTGACAGGAGAATATTTTAAAATAGCCATTCTAAAGGTGAGAAACCCACTGAGACAAACCTTTCAAAAAATGTTAAAAGAAGCAACATTTTTAGAATCAAGAAAAACTGCCTATATTAGTATTCTAAAAATCAAAAGAGAGACACAACCCTTGCTCAGCTTACAGTAAAAACAGATGATGGTTCGAGGTGCACACAGATACAAGAAAATAACCATACTTTATCAAAGAAGGGGAAACGGTGTATTTCGCACTCAAAGAAAATAACAAACTGTAAGTGAATGTTCAACAAAAAATGAATCAACAAAAAAGTAGGTTAAATGAAGGTATCAAGAAAAATGGTGGTCCAAGAGGCACATAATAGTAAAATATTTTTAGAAAATGTAAATGAGTTAGTCCACCACTGGGTAGCCACTGGCAACATAAATATTGTAGCCAATGTATAGTAACAAAAATCAGACAGATTCCTGGTGCAGACACTGGTAACGTATATCCTGGAAAAATATTCAGAATACAATAATAATGTAAGTACCAGCAATCACTGTCTAATAGCTAAATGATGAAAACAGTTGTAATGCAGAATAAACATTTAATAATAAAACAAACCAGAAATAAATCAAATGTGTTTGCAGAAACCAGTATCACAAATGGGCATGCCACAAAGTGAGGGGTGGGGGTGGGGGGGGGAAGGAAAAGGGGAAAAAACATGAAACACAAGGAATATACACAAAAAACGGAGAACGGAAAGTATGCTAGGGGGGCGACGTTTCGAGGGACTACCTCTTCATCTGGCCCATTCCCCCTGGTCCAAAAGGTCCCTGAGGTACTTCCCTAAGCCTCCCTTCCCCTATAACTGGTCAAATCAGACACCCCTGAAAATAGATAGCAAACAAACAGTGTAGGCTAAATACAGCTAAACAGGTAATAGCAGGGCAGCAAGAATCCACTAAAGTCAATGCCAGTAGTTCAAGCACCACCAGAAACTGTGGGCAATGAAGACAGTAATCAAACCCTCTGTGGGTTTACCTTTCATTGACTGTTGTGGACTCCTGGTGCTTCTTTGCAAGCTGCTTTCTTGAAAGCTGTGTTCAGCCTTTACTGTACCATTGCCCACAGTTTCTTGTGGTGCTTGAACTACTGGCATTCACTTTAGTGGATTCTTGCTGCCCTGCTATTAGCTGTTTAGCTGTATTTAGCCTACACTGTTTGTTTGCTATCTATTTTCAGGGGTGTCTGATTTGACCAGTTATAGGGGAAGGGAGGCTTAGGGAAGTACCTCTGGGACCTTTTGGACCAGGGGGAATGGGCCAGATGAAGAGGTAGTCCCTCGAAACGTCGCCCCCCTAGCATACTTTTCGTTCTCCGTTTTTTGTGTATATTCCTTGTGTTTCATGTTTTTTCCCCTTTTCCTTTCCCCCCCCCCCCCCACCACCCCTCACTTTGTGACATGCCCATTTAGGATACTGGTTTCTGCAAACACATTTGATTTATTTCTGGTTTGTTTTATTATTAAATGTTTATTCTGCATTACAACTGTTTTCATCATTTAGCTATTAGACAATGAGTGCTGGTACTTACGTAGATTTTTTAGTACTATACTGGTGAATAAGGGTCCTCTTTTTTTCCGTGCACCCTGCAATTGCATAAATTTAACACTAACAGAGTGCTGTCTATCGTCCCCTTTTACCACAATAATAATGTATTTATGCATATCTTTATTTATATACTATTAGCCATGGTCTGGGTTGGAGAGGTGAGAATGGTCATTTTCCGAGTGCCGAGGTCAGGGTTGTAGAAGTGTCAGGATTACGGAAGAGCGGAGTCCAAAAGCGAAGCCGGGTCAGTACACAGAGCGAGGAACAGCAAGACAAGGCAAGACTGCGGAGGCAGAGAAGAGGTAAACACAACGCGACTATGATTATGCTCAGCCAATGTGCCAGTGGCACAGCTGAGCACATATGAGGGAAAGGCACCAATGAGAGTAGAGGCAGAGTGGAAGCGTGTCCTCAGTGCAAGCAGAGATTGGGTAGTGGTGCAGGAGACAGGTGCTGGCTAAACTGTTGATGAGGTTAGTTGACACAGACATTGTGTGAGCTGTGCACGTGTCACGTGTGCACGCTAGTACACCTAGTTTGGCATAGGTTTTGGATTTCAGGGTATCAATGTGCATCCCAAAATGTTAAATGGGTGTCAAACCATATGCCCAAGTATTTAAAACAAGTAACAGGAGTTAGGGGGAGTTAGGGTTATGTTAGCGTTCGTTCTGATCTGGAGCTCAGTCATTGGCAGATTTTTAAATTTAGTCTTGGTCCCAAATATCATTGTTACAGTCTTGTCAGTGTTTAAAAACAGTTTGTTTTGGGAAATCCAATTTTCAAGTCTCAAAAAGTCAGATTAAAGTATGTGTTCAAGGTCAGATAGGCTATGGCTGTGTGCATATAAGATTGTGTCATCTGCATACATGTGTAATGAAGCTCCCTTACAAGCTGTAGGAAGATCATCGATGAATACCGAGAAGAGTAAGGGCCCCAGAACAGAGCCTTGCGGGACACCACAGGTGATATCCAAGGGGTAGGAGTTAAAGCCCGAGATGGACACATGTTGGGATCTACCTGATTGGTACGAATGAAACCAGTTTAATGCCTGCTTCTCTATACCAAAGCACTGGAGTTTGTTAAGCAAAATTAACAGGGTAGCTACGTTGGAGTGTTTGGGGTGAAAGCCAGATTGGAATTGGCCAGGGAAATTTTTCTTGGTATAGTAATCGCGTAATTGGGAGTGAACACATTTTTCCATGATTTTGGATAGTATTGGGAGGAGAGAAATTGGCCTGTAGTTTGAGACAGTGTTTTTGTTCCCACTTTTGAAGATTGAGACAAATCTGGCAGTTTTCCAGGTCTTGGGGATATGGCCTGCAGACAGAATAAAGTTGACTATGGAAGCAATTGGTTTGGCGATAGCTGGGGCACCAAGTCTTAGGAACCTAGATTGTAGTAAGTCAGGTCCACATTGGCTGCTTAGTTTTAGTTTGAGGAGCGCTTGCGTAATCTCCTCTTCGGATACTAGGACAAATTGAAAATTGTGGGCAGTGTTGGGAGCGGGTGGGGCTATATGGGTACTCACAGAATAAGATTCATGTTTGTGGTTTAGGATGCGTTTCACTAATAAGTTAGTAGCACACCCCACAAGTAATCATTGAATACATTTGCAATGTCAGTGGGGTTTTTCAGAGTAATATCTGATATTAATAAATAGTGATATTACTTGTTTGTTGATGGTTAGAAGGCTGGAAAATATTGTTGATAACCTTCCAGAAGTTAGCTGGGTTTGATGTATTCTGGAGAAGATTGTCAGAGTAATATTGTGCTTTTGCACGTCGTGTTAGCCTTGTGCACATGTTCAGCAGGCATCTGTAGTGATTAAGATCATTGGTAGTGCCAGTTACTTTGTAGCTTTTCCACAAGGCGTCACTGAACTGGTAGAGTTATATATGGTCAGTTGTAACCCATGGAAGGTGGGCCCCTGTACCCTTATTCTGCGTAGTGGAGCATGGGTATCACAGAGTTTTTAAGAACCCTGATTGGAAATAGTCGAGCGCAGAATCGGGGTCGGGAATTAAATCGATTCAGTGCCAAGGGCAGTTGGTAAGGTAATCCAGAAACTGTTGTGGGTTAAAGTTTCTAAATATTCTAGTGAGGAGAACTTTAGGGCTTGTTTGGGGTGGTTTAATTTTCCTTACACAGTATACTATTGCATGGTCACTGAAAATGTCAGGAAGGATGCCAGAGGATTGGATTCTGCTGGGATTTGAGGAGAGATTCCAGTCTAGCAAGGAATGGTTATGAGATTTCAGGTTTGTCCATGTGGGTTGGGAAATGAGTTGTGTTAGGTTTATGCGTTGTGTAAATCGGAATACCGATGTCATGACGCGGGATGTCTTCCAACCTTACCGCCTTTAGACGCGATTGCAGCGAGTGCAGAAAATGGCATTTTAGAGTTCTGATTTTTAAACACCTTAAAGTGACACAGTAGTACAGTACTGTACACATTGTAATTCATTCATTTCATTGCACCCAAAGAAACAGAATCCATGAAATTTAAACAAAGCAATCGCGATAAGCGCGGGTGTCTTGGGCTATTGGCCGCGTTCATGCTGCGTGGAGTACAGCAGAGCACACGAAATCGGTGCTGTGATTTGTTTGAATAACGGCCGCTACAGCTGTACCTTCATTATCTACAACATAATAAACAGGGGGGCCTGGTCAATTCAATTACTTTATAAACATTACTTATACTGGCGACACACTTTATTCGAGCTCGGCTAGTCCCACGAATTCGGGTATACTCGGGTGTATTGAGGTTTGTGACTGTTTTCTGCCCGAGTACATTGAGGTATTTTCCAGGCAGGGATTGAAGCATTTTATTCCCGCTGGCTGCAATACTGCACAGTATATATATATACTGCATTACAATTCATGAATTTATGCCATCTGGTAGACACGCGAAGCATTGCAGCCTATTAAATCCTAATCATTATCATTTAACAGATCAGCCGCCCGTCAGCCAGGCATGAACCCAGGCTGGGAAGGCAAATGCAACGGGGCTTGTCAGAGGTGAGGAGTGGCGCATTCCAGGTATCTGCCAGGTACATACTGGGTATTTGCTCGAATAAAGTGTGTCGGTGCAGTATCTACTCTCCCAGAAGCTCCTCTCATGTCTCTTAGAACCTAACCTTCTAGAGTAGTCCTTCTTCATTACATTTTTATTTTATTTTATTTATAAAATGTTTTACCTGAAAGTAATACATTGAGAGTTACCTCTCGTTTTCAAGTATGTCCTGGGCACAGAGTTATGATGACAAATAATATATTGTTACAAATACATAGTTACAGTACATACATGAACAGGATGTACATTATATACAAGACATTGCATGCACAGTTAAAGATAATATATATTATAGGCATCTGTAACAGTTACAGACCAGATACAAATGTGAGACAGCTTTAGTTTTGGAAGAACTTAGACTGGTGGTGGCTGTGAGAGACTCTGGTAGATTGTTCCAGTTTTGGGGTGCATGCTAAGAGAAGAAGGAGCAGCCAGATACTTTGCTGAACCTTGGGACCATGAACAGTCTTTTGGAGTCAGATCTCAGATGATAAGTGCTTCATGTGGTAGGGGTGAGGAGCTTGTTCAGATAGACGGGTAGCTTGCCCAGAAAGTATTTGAAGGCAAGACAGGAAAGATTAATTTTGCGCTTAGACTCAAATGATGGCCAATCTAGTTCTTTGAGCATTTCGCAGTGATGTGTGTTGTAGTTACATTAGAGGACAAAGCGGCATATTGAGGATGTCTAATTTGCTATGGTGAGTTTGGGGTGCTGTACCATATTCAGTACTATGTCCCCATAGTCTATAATTGGCATTAGCCAATTAAATACCCCTATGTGACGTATGATCCTCATGGCAACCCAGGGTGAGGCCTAGCATGCAACAGTCATGTTAATAGCCATTTAGAAGGGGGTTACAATTACAGTATTATCCATAAAGCATTGTTTTTTTTACACATTCACATATCACATTTCACATTTCACATGTTAAGGAGTCACATTCTCCTCACTTAACAATCAGCATTACAGGTTGACATTTTAATTTACACTGGTTGCATTTTAATATGTACAGTATATCTTGTGCATTACCTTATATGCTTCCTGCACATGGGCATTTGCTTTTTATTATCAACATCCATTGTAGAATTATTTTCTGTCTGCTAGCAGCACTAATTCAGCTTCTTTTACTGCTTTAGTGGTGTTACCTTTCATATCTAACCATGGTTCTATTTTAGCTAATTAAAACACGATTGGGCTTGCGCTTTGTGATTTTGAGTGTTTTTGTGATATAAAGTCATATAATTTCCTCTGAAAATTGTTTGATAAAACTGCATGACCATAGGCAATTTTTAAGATCTGCCACCGTCATTTAGCACTCGGGGCATTGATTAATGGTTCCCATTAATGGATGGGGAGTTTTGTTGAATGCTGCACAATGCCTTGCATGTTATTTTAAATTGAACCTCTCTCCAGGGGCCTCATTCTAGAAGCTTCGATGAGTTTGCTGCTATCTCGCAAGGTTTGGCATGTTCCCGCCGAACGGTTTGTCATTTGTGTCATCACGGTATTCCGAAAGAATCTGAAACCCTCACAAACCGTGAGGTAGGAAAATGCCAAAACCGTATGGTGAAGCAGCAAAGTGATGTCAGATTTTTTCCAAGTTCTCTCCCCGCGATTTTCTCGCAATCTGAGCTGCACAGGGAGAGCCGCCTCTCCCTGCACAGCTCTCAAAGGCGATCGCAGTGTTTTTATTAAAATTTGAATACTAGTGTGGGGGAGCAGGGGGTCTCCAGAGCAGAACCGCATTGATTTCAGGACCGGAGACCTCCTGCTTCCCAAATTACAGGCCCTGGTATGTGGTGCCAGTATATCCTATGTGTTTAGATATCCCGATCACTTAACGCAGGAGATTTAAACATTGCATGGGAATACTGACACCCAATAACATGGCCTATAACTCGGGAAGAAGGGTTCCCCGGACCTGAAATCAATGCAGTTCAGCTCTGGAGACCAGCTGCTCACACTAGTATAAAAATTTCAATAAAGACAGATTCATTACCTTAGCGGCTAGCCGCTAATGCAATGAAGCGGTTAAACCTGAATTGCCTGCTTATTGGGGGCAAAGGGGGTGGATGCAAGGGTTAGTTGCCCATGGGAGGGTGGTTAGGCCTTTGAGAAGGTTGTGGGAGGAGTTAACTCATTAACTACCATGGCAGTGGGAACCGCTATGGTAATGAAGGGGTTAGCCACTACAGCTACCCACCCAAGAGGTCTAACTACTCACCCTTGGTGCAAATACCCCTTTCACCGAATACCTGTACACCTAACAAACATTAAAAAACACAACAACCCTAATACCCACCTCCTCTACCCCCAACAACCACCCCCACCCTCTACCCATTGATTGGCATAGTGGTACATCATGCCCATATAATATGGGCATGATAAGCAGTCACGTCTTTTTTTAGGATGTGACGTCATCTCCAAGGGAGGTACAGAATGTCACATCCTTAAATACACACGGTTGCCATCACATAGTACAACAACCAATCGGATTGTCCACAATCCAATTGGTTGAAGTAACAAGTGACATGTTCCATTTTTTTAAATGGAATCGGAGGAATTTTTGTTGATTGTTTTTTTTCTTGTTTATTTTAATTCTGTATTTTTATGCTTGTTTTTTCTAATTTAGTTTTTTGGATGCTTGTTTTTTTAAGGTTTGCCATTGACTGCCAATGTATTTATCTATGCCCATTTCGGGTGTAGATAAATACTGTGACAGGCAATGCATTTTTAGGCAAATGTTTGTTTTTATCTAATTCTTATGTTTTGTGTTTGTGTTTCTTGTTTTGAGTAATTGTTATGTATTTGTAGGTCTTGTTTTTATTTAATTTTGACTTTTTTAGGCATTTGATTAATTTTATTGTTGTGTTGTTTAGGTGATTGGTTTCTTTTATTGTTGTGTTGTTTAGGTGCTTGGGTTTTGTTATTGTGGTGTTGTTTAGGTGCTGTTATTTTTTCTAGGTTGCCCATTAACATTGGCTTATCATGCCCATATTATATGGGCATGATGTACCATTGTTCCAATCAATGGATAGAGTGTGGGGATAGTTGCCCTGGTGTGGGTGGCTGGTTGGGTAGCGGAGGAGGGGGGTTAACCCCTTAAATACTTAACTGTTACTAACAGCTAAGGTTATTAAGGGTTTAGGGGCCATGAGATTGTATTTTTTATTATTGTTTTCCTGCCAATGGAGGACAAGCATGGGGAGGAATGAGGACGGCCTTCACCCTGGCAAGGGTAATTAGAAGTTTTATTTACTTTATGCTGGCTTGATAAGTTTTATTTTTAATGGGCAAATGCACTATTATCCAGATCTTGATAATAGTAATTTTGCCCATTACTGTACTATAATGTTATGGTTTACGGGGGTTGAGGGGGTGCCGACTCATTCCCATTGGGGTTATCTTTGCTCCCATTGAGGGCATAGGTAACCACACTGGCAATGAATGGGTGTATTGGCTAGTATTGTGTTGTAATGTTTATTGTGGGTAGTGGGTGTGGGTGATGGTGGTATTTAGCATGCGGTGGGTGTTTATGCCTATGGGGTGGGTAGTGGGGGGAGGGGTTAACCACTTCATAACCTTAGCTGTATTATCCGCTATGGTAATGAAGGGGTAAACTCCTTCCGCAACCCCCCGCAAAGGCCTAAACACCCACCGCGGACCAAATACCACCTTCACCCACCCCCGCCACCCCCAATAAACCGGGCACTGGTAGTTAACTCCTTTATTGCCTTAGTGATTAGTCGCTAAGGTAATGAAGATGCCTGGAAATGTATTTTTATTGCATCGGAGGAAACCTGGGGTCTCCGGAGCTAATATTAATGTGTATCAGATACGGAGACTCCCGGCATCAATCCGATGCAGGAAAATGCATTTTTGTTTTCTAAATCCTGAAACGGCTACTGCAGCTGTACCCAGTAAATTAGGATCCCTGAAACAAGGAATGGAGTCCTGAATAAGGAATTAAAAGGATAACAGCATGCCATAGAGGGCCTCAGAAAAGAGTGTTCCTGTGTGTTGGCGGATCAGCTCTAACTGCGAATCAGCACTAATTTTCCTCAGCACTGGAAGTGGAAGTGGCCGTTCCCAATCAGGCACCAAGTACCGGGTCAAGTAAGAGAGACCCACCAGTGTTACCGTTGCGGCCCCGAATAATAGAAATAATACAGATGATGGTCCAGAAGCAACAAGGGGGCCGGGTTCAACATTTATTCAGAGCAATCAATTCAAAGTACCTTCATCGGAGTGTTAAGAGTGGGATCTAGTGGAAGAACTGTATTCATGCATGTCTGTTTGAAAATACAGTACAACGTTATTAATATGTGTATTAGTGGCCCTGTCCATGGGGACATGAATAAATGACTTCTGTACTACAACATTTTCTGGTGCCCATTATTCTGCAACCTTGCAATCTCATCGCCCCACTGCCTGAATCCAGCCCCTGAGACAAAGTAGCCCATGCGGAGTAGCCATATAATACACACCGATGTCATCTCTCTAAAGGCTGGTCAGGGAGGGTTACATAATGATGTACAATATGTGTAAATGTCTAAAAAAAAAAAAAAAAATCACAATTGATTTTGATTTCTTTTTCTTCCGGATCTAATGTTTAGAAAAATTCTAAAAGTGTTCAGTGAAAAGCTTTGGTGACATGTTGTCTCCCTTTTGCATTTCTTGGCTAAATCTTATCTTGCTTTTATCTTCATGTAATCTAATGGTATCACTGTAAGCTTCTTTAACAATTTGTTTTCTTAGTGCATCTACAGTATCAACATTATTTATTCTTACACTTCCCGCACGGCAGGATGCGTGCGGGAAGCGTGGTGACGCGGCTTGTTGCGGCGCACTGTGACGTCACTGTCACGTGACGCGCCCGGTTTCCCCGGCTTCCCCAGCTTCCCCGGCTTCCCCGACACCCCTGGAGTGTAAATTGAGGTAAGCGGGGGTGCGGGGAAGCAGAGGGGCAGAGCAGGAGCCGGGTTCGGGGTCGGGAAGGGGGGCTAAAATGCGCCCGAAGCGGAGGGGGGGTGCGTGTCGGAAACGCGGCGGCGCGCGGTCTTGACTGGCGGCAGCCGGAGTAGATCCTGGCATGCCGCCGGCATTGGTCAGAATAAAGTATGCCGCTACTGTAGGACAGCTGAAGTGTAGACAGAATCAAATGATTTTTCGGAAGCTTCAAATCCTAAACTGAGTGGTAAATATATTAATTCCTTTGGGAAATCACGTATTCTATGACTTGAATGTTGTCCTTTGTGTTGTATTCACTGTGAAATCTCACTTGCTCTCAAGGCTGGGAAATATCCAGGGTCTGTTGCATTCAATTAATGAGTATCTTTGTAAAAATCTTGTCACTTATTGGAAATAGAATGATTTTTTTCTTTAGACTTCTTCCCCTCCGTCTTTCAAGATTTCAATTGTAATTCCATCTTCTCCAGGAGCCTTCCAATTCTTCATGAATTTTATTTATTTTGCCACTTCTTCTGGAAGGATGCATAGTACTGTACATCATTAGTGGTTTCTTCTTGCTTGTCCTCTGCTGGATTATGCTCTGTGTTTTCTGTGTTCACGTATAATTTCACGTAGAAATCCTCAACTCTCTTTATGATAAGTGCACTGTCCTTTATTGTTGATCCAACATCAAGTCATGCGAACAATGAAGTAGAAGACTTCAACCATGAAATAAACCAACTTACAGTAACAACAATGGAAATTGTCCCATCAAGATCGTTATGGGAGATTTCAATGCAAATATTGGTGCCCATCAGAAAGACAAAGGGAGCTATCAACTAAACTTTGTTAAAATCAGTGCATTGCCGATCGATTTTGCATTGTTTTATCATGGGTAAAAATGGTATACTAGCCGCTAAGGCATTGAAAGGGTTAAGGCACAGTAGCTGGTTTATTGGGGCCAGAGTGAAGAGGGTACTTGGGTATGGGTAGGACTTAACCCCTTCATTACCATAGCGGTAGAAACCGCTATGGTAATGAATGGGTTAATCCCCTCCCACTACCCACCTGGTAGGCCTAACCACCCACCCTGGGCTAAGTACCCCTTCACCCAATCCCTCTACCACCAATAACATTAAAATATCTACTACCTACCAATACACAACCCACCCACCAGCTGTACCCACAACAACCCCCCTAACATATACAGTAAATTAATGGGCAAACTTACTATTATCCAGATATGAATAATAGTGCAATTGCCCATTTTAAATAAAACCAGCCAGCATAAATTAAATAAAACTTGCACTTACCCCTGCCAGGATTAAGGCCGTCTTCATCACTGCTCTAATCTTCCTCACTTTCTTTGTCCTACATGGGCAGGAACAGTACAATAAAAAATACAAACTAATGGCCACGAACCCCTTAATCACCTTAGCGGTTAGTAACCACTATAGTACATAAGGGGATAACCCCCTTCCCCCGCTACCCACCCTGGTAGCCTAAACAACATACCCGGGGCAACTACCCCTATCCATCAACCCCACTACCCATTGATTGGCACTGTGTTAAAGCATACCCATATAATATATAATGCCACTATAGCAATAAATGGGCAACCTAAAAAACACAGGCACTAAATAAACACATTACATCCCCAAAAAATTACACATGCCAAGAAACCAATTGATTGCCCAGTGTTACATAATAATATATAATATGGGCATGATTTGCCACTATGACAGTCAATGGGCAACCTAAAAAATAAACAACCACCAACAATACAAAATTCAATCAAACCAATCACAAAAAGAAACACAACAATTACATAAACCAAAGACCAATAATAAACAACAATAAAAAAGCAAAAACCAATAAAACAACCAGAAATAAAATAAGCACCAAAAAAAGTAATTAAAAAAAACAAGCACCCAAAAAACGCAAGAATTAAAAGAAGAAAACATACAAAAAACACAAAAATTAAAAAAACAAATACCAAAAATAAACCAGAATTGAAATAAAACAGTCAACAAAAAACACAATAATTAAAAAAAAACAACCAACTTCAATACATACTGTACCTGTATAGAATAAATAAAAACAAGCATTTACCCCAAAAAATGTTTGTAAGGTCCGGGGGAACACCTCTCTCTAAAGGGGTTCCTCCCGTGACTTTACCTGCCTCCGCTCCAGTTCTGCCTCCTTGCCGCCGCGGGCAGGATCTTCCTTCTCCTCAGCTTTCCGCGGCGGCTACTGAACGCGCACATGCGCGCGCACGGCCAAGGACCTTTATATCCTCCCTCAGGAGGAGTTCCCGCCCCCAGCTGAGGCCGCGCGTGCCTCTTCCGCGCGGCACACACGCCTGATGCGCGTGCACCGCTCACAAGCGGCACATCTAGCACAGCTGTGGTAAGTTTCTCCCTACCAGTCCCTATCTTCCCTGGGGCCGCTCCCTCATTACTCCCCCTCTCCCTATTGGTCCTTCCTCCTACTTATACCTTGCTCAACCATTCATTCTTTGGCTGAGCATAGCTTTGTATGACCTGTGTTAACCACGGTCGTGCCGGCCTCAGTTCCTGTCTCTTTGTCTCCTTAGTGATCCCTTGTGTACCAAACCGGCCTGGCTGTGGATCCGCTCTGGACTTCTACCCTTGGTTTGTATCCTGACCTCCTGGACTCCCTGACCCCTTTACCTCGGTTTACGGATTCTGACCTACCTCCCGGCTCTGGACCCCAGGCTCTCGGTACCAACTATCTTCTGGAACCTCCCTTCTCGTCTGGCGAGTATCTTACTTTATCTTATACTCCCAGACAGTTCCAGGCGCCTATTTTCCACTTTCCAGGCGTGTCCCCGTAGCTGTGGGTGCAGTTTCTTACCCATCTCACCTCACCCAGTGCCCTCCTTGTCCGTGGTGAGCACAGCGTAACAATGTTGACCCATCGTCGTCTTGAGGTCAACTGAGATGGGGCAGGCCTTATATAAGACCTGTAAAGTCACATTTGACTGTCAAATGATACACCTCCAATCCAATTGGATAGTGTACCATGTGACAGAATCTCTCTTATTTTTTAAAGGATGTGATGTCATAAAAGGGAGGGAAGCCAGGCAATCGGGAAGACTGTTCTTCTGTCCCTTTAAGATGACATCACCATAAACAAAATGGCTGCTATCACATGCTACTTCAACAAATCGGATTGTGAGATATACCATGTGAAGCATCACATGGTATATCCCAAATCTGATTGGTTGTAGTAAAACATGCGACAGATTTTATTTTTTCAAAGAATGTGACATCATCGTAAGGGAGTATCATCACATCCTTTAAAAAATAGAATGCAGAATACAGGTTACTAACCGGTAAGGTGATTAAGGGGTTAGTGGCCATTAGTTTATATTTTTTAATGTTGTGTTCCTGCCAACGGAGGACAAGGACTGGGAGGAAGACGAGGACGGCCTTCATCCTGGCAGGGGAAAGTGCAAGTTTTAGTTACTATAAGCTGGCTGCGTATTGTTTTATTTTTAATTGGCAAATGCACTATTTGCACTATTATCCATATCTGGATAATAGTAATTTTGCCCATTACAGAACTGTATGTGTTGGTGGTATGGTTGGGCTGGGGGTTGTATTTATATTTTGCACTGTAATTTTTATTTATTATTTGAATGGGTAAAAGTGCTATTTAGCCATCTGTGGTTAATGAAAGCAGAGGGTCAGGAGCTCTCATCCAGGTTTGTATATAGTGGGAAAAAGAAAATATACAATAGTGTAACAGAGTATAGGACAATATTCTTAATAAATGTATAAAGGTTACTTACTTACTCACATTTGATGTGAGAAATGTAGGCCATGTGGTTTTTATGAGTAACCAACTCAAATGTGATGTAGGTGAAGTTGTCATCAGGAACATGGTAGAGAAAGCCCTGGCATGAAAAGAGAGGGCACAAAAGATGGTGCAGATTGCTTTATGAATATAAGATATTAAAAAAAGTATAACTAACAAACAGAGGCTGGGTGTATACATTGGGACCAACCTGGGTCAGACAGTGAAGAAGAGTCCAACACCTTCCCTCGCAGCGGTCATCCACAGTGGGTCACAGGAAGCAAGGATCCAATCCTCGGAAGACAGTCCCTCAAAGCACACCAATGCTCAACAACCCTTCTCTTGTATGTGGTATTCACCCTGCACGTTTTGTTAGCAAAGAACTTATTCAGCGGTCATGTGGTTAATAGCACTTTTAGATAGAGGGTTGTTCACGCACTCAGACATACAGGTGATAGTGGGGTACTTAGCTGCCGGTGCACGGTTTCTGGGGAGCTCCCTACGTCCAAAAAAAGTCCAGTAGAAAAGAAGAAGCAGACACAGTCTTAATCAGCAGTGAATAGTTTTAATGTGCCAAGAAATCCAACGTTTCGGCAGTGTTACTGCTTACACCTTGAGAAAGGCAGTATCACTGCCGAAACGTTGGATTTCTTGGCATATTAAACCTATTCACTGCTGATTAAGACCGTGTGCCTGCTTCTTTTCTAATAGCACTTTTACCCATTCCTGTTGTTGGTACAGGGGGTGGGTGAAGGTAATAGTAGCCCCAGAGTAGTGTTTAGGCCTTGCGTGACGAGTTAACCAAGTCATTACTTTAGCGGTTGTAAACGCTAAGGTAACGAAGGGGTTATATTCTACTGCTATCCTCCCACAAGGCTCTGTGGCAACTACAAGCTTCACCCACCCCCTGTACCAACACCATGCAGTGCCTGCTATTTAACCCTCTCATTGCCTTAGCGGTTAGGCAATTTTATTTTTATTGCCCAGGATTGATTGCTGGCGGGGACCCCCGGAGACCCATGGACACAATCAAAGACTACACATAGACCCCCTGGGGACCCCCAGAGACCCAACGGAATCACCGCAGGGGACCCCGGGGGTCCCGCCAGCCTTCGTTATCAATCCTGTGCAGTAAAAATGAGAAAAAAGGCGTTTATGCATCTTGCAATATCTTTAGCCCAGCCAGTAGCTGGCCACAAAATATTGCAAAATTTTAACGTTCGATATGCTTATCACTGTTTAGTGAGTAGCAGTTACTGGCAAAAAAAAAGCGATTTTGGGCTTTTTTGGCTTGTTGGATGACTTATTTTCTTCAGTGTTAAAGGTTGTTAAAAAGCTGTTATATAGCACCTAAAGGACATTTGTCATGCATTAAGCCAGTTCTCACTGTTTAGTGAATAGGGCCGCAAAAGTGGAAAGAGGATTCACCCAATCCCAACAGAGTAAGTACTGTACTGTATACACTTACAGTATGCTTGTAATATTCACTGGTGTTACAAATCAATTTGGACTCCTGTATTAAAAATGAGAACATTTTTTCCTTTTTGTCTTTGAAATTCGGTTTGGGCCTAAAAATGATACATTTTAGGTTTTGTTTTTTGTTTTTTAAATGCCATAAGCAATTTTTAAATGATTCATCCATGTCCATATTTTAATTTTAATAACAGTATGTACACTTATAATCATTCTCATTTTGTTTAAACTGTAGGATGGCGAAGCGCCTACGGGATTAGATTAGCGATGCAGATGATGAACAGTCTGCAGCAGCGGTTCAAATGGCTCTGGAGAAGAGTCAGAACCTGACTATATCTGAGAACAGCATCACGGTGATGAAATGCGAATTGGGCTGGACCTATGGTCATGTCAGGTAAAGTGTTTTACTGTAATATAATGCAATAGTGTTGTTCTTAGATGTGTAATGTCGCTTGTTACAGCACTGTACTGTACAGTACTGTACCCACTTTTGGGTAGCTCCTAGAGCGACAGCACAGATGGCATGTTTATTGAAGTACAGTGCAGTATTGTACAGTACAGCTAAAGTGTTGTATGAAATAGTGCGGTTTTACAGAACTGTACCTGTAAAATAATTTCTTGTCATTACAGAGTGCAATATTGAGACTTGGACTAGGACCCATAATACTATTTGAAGATACAGTAAGTCACAAAGTCACATGCTGTAGTGTAATACACTATACTAGTGTATGCCATAATGTACATTTACTTTTTTTTTCTTCATGTCCAGGAATTATACATAAATTGTTTTTCCATGAGCACATTAGCGGTCCTATAATTGCATATATTAGATGTGATTTCCCAACTGGTCACCGGTTCTTCCAGGATAATGACCCAAAACACAGTGCCTCTGCTGTCTAATGTATAATCAGGCAAACGAATCAACTGGGTCAGAAACCCGCCAGAATAAGTGCTGTATCGTAACTGTTTCTTGTTTTTTTCAACTGTATTGATCTTTGTTAATAATTCACTGTTTTTGTCCCTAATGTTGCAGATTCCCCGATTTGAACCTCATAGAACTGGTGTGGCATGCGATGAAACATTACATAAGAAAATGTTGCAAGCCTGCCAACAAAGATGAACTTGTAAAGGGCATAAATAGTTTCTGGACAAACACACTTAATCTAGAAAGATGCAACAACTATAGGAATCATATTAGCAGTTTTTGCCTGTTATTTTAAAGTGTAATGGTAATGCGACAGGCATGTAGTAAGGTAAGTACGGTATAGAAAGGAAGCATAAGGTAGTTTTTTGCTATGTACTGTACAAGTAAAGGTTTTCGCTCTCTGTGTGGAGTTTTGATATTAGCCTTACAGTAAAATGTATGTTATGTTATCATTCCAGGTCTGCAGTAATTCCCAATTTTCCTTTATTTTCTTTCACAGAATAGTAATGTACATTATGTGTTAAACATTTTTAAATATTATAAATCTGTGTATTACCTACATTTTGTAGCTACAGTATATTGTATTACAGGTATCTAAAAGTTTAGTCATTTTGTGTGGATGTTAATTAATCAGTCCAAATCTACACTAATCCTGCAAAATCCCCATTTTTCCTTTATTCTTTCACAGAAATCCACAAGGCAGCAGGGAGAGGGGGAAATTCCTTGCCTATTAACCTGTGAGTATAAATACAGTCAATAGCCTGGACTAATCCCCCATCTCTCAATGACAAGATGAGGTCAGTTTTTCAAACCCTTTCTGCCAGAGGCAGAATCTTTGTATAGAGGAATATAGCAGCTCAGTGGTGTCGTTAAAACTGCCTGACCAGACACCTATTTCAACAGAATTAGTTTTAACCATGTAATTCAGCAAAGTACCCCCCTTGGGAAATATGTATTTAACATGCATTGACCAAGTTTGAAATGTAGTCTTATTGTCCACAGTTGAACTGTTCGAAATGTTAATAAAAGTGATAATTGCCTGAGACAGTGTGTGTGGAATATTTCAGTGTGTATGGAATGTTTATCTACAGCAAGCATACCGAAGGTTAATAATGTTACTATTGAATAAAAAGAAAAAAAAGAAAAGAATTATAACTTTTTTTTTAAATTCTCCAGCATAAATTGCACATGCAAAGATACAGTATACTGCAGTATGCATTTTCATTGACAAATTAAAATGTGGGGATTTTTTTTATTTCTTAATTTAGTTAGTTATGATAAATATCCATCACATTATGTTTTCTCTAAGCCCCACAATGTATTCTCTCCTTATTTAGAGAAAACAAAATCAATTTTTTTTTGGTTTTAACATTTTTCCACAAGTTCAATGTTCCATTGTTAGTCAAGGCACCGTAATGCTCAATGAAGGCCGTGTGTCCTATGCACATGCATATTGTATGTATGAAACACAAAGCCATGCGTGTAATTAACAAGGAAGTGAAATGTATCAGCTGCCAGAGGATAGTTACAGTAATTTGAAACCTTGCACCCAAAGCATGAAACATTTCATTATGAAATTTTATTAAAGGTGATCACATAAATCTATAGTAATATAATAGTATTGTGCTGTGCCAAACAAGTGTGAAATACAAGTATTTAGAAAGTACCGTAAAACTTAAGAAAAAGGAATATGAATATGACATTTTTAGAATTGTAAAGCTGGTAATATAAAAGTAAAAAATGAAAGTTTAAAATTTTGCGGTTTTTGACTTCCATCAACATCAACTTCTGGCTGTCGATTTGACGCTTTCAGTTCTGAAAAAAAATGTTGATAATGCTTTAGTACTGTACTGTGTATAGGTACTGTAGTATGCATGCGTGAATGCACACCAAAGTGCACATGCGTGAACTCCTGCTTTAGTGTATATGCGTTAATGCATTTACGGGCTATAGCACACATACAGTGCGTGTCATTGGGAATTACAGTTACTACTGTACAGTACATTACATTTACTTTCATTGGCAAGGTTTATAATCAGGTGGAGAAGACGCAAGGTCAGGGATGTACTGTGCATAGCCGCTTGAGTCGAATATGTAGTCGGCATGCAAGCTGACAGAACTGTTGGGTCCCTGAGACGCGCTGAACTGCAACCACACAAATCAGAGCTCAGTCTGATCTCTACAGGTAAATACAGGTGTGCTTGACAACTCAACAACTTGTCGCAAGTTAGAGGGAATGAAGATTGATTATGAAACTTGAAAATGACAAGAGACGGCTGCAATTTTGTCCCGAGATGCGGTCCACAACTGGCAGGTGCCCCTGTAGGCACCAAACATACATTATAAATGTGGACCATAAATAAATGTATCAGTAAAAGCACATCTATAGGAAATATTTTCAATCCCATTCAACATTAAGCCCCATAAGTTTTCTTGTTTTTTATCTGTTAATCCAGTTAATTTTTTCCAAGATAAACTGTTATCCCTATCTCCATTTCTAGGGTGATTGGCACATGATCAACCATAATGGAAC